>NW_027361801.1:25465000-25615000 GCF_039654945.1 Dendrobates tinctorius | reverse complement strand
AGACATGTCACCTTGTACTTAAAGGTCCATGAAACCTAAAGTAATCAGAATAAAATCCATATTGTCCTCTCATAAGAATGTTGTACAATCCATAGATAATCTCAGCTTTCTGGTATGTAATATTTTCTTGGACAACCTCTTGGAAAACCAATTGGTGACCCCTATAGTCAACCTCTCTCCATGGCCTGGAATTGCTGCTTACAGCAAATGATAGACTGTAGAGTGCAGACTTTGGTTTCATTGTGGCTCTCGGCGTTTTCCATGAAGTCTCCTACTTTGGCACATGTTGCAGTCGTCTTATGTCACTGCACAGGGGGGTACATAGCGTTAGCTGGAGGTAGCACCCAATGCCTGGTGACGTGAAGCCATCAGCTGCTCTTCTGGAGGATCAATAATGCTAATCTTCCAGTGTCACATTAGGAAGTCTCTCCCTACGTAGAAAGGCGGCGCTTTCTGCAAGAACTGGATGTGTGCTATGTTATGTTTCCCACTATTACCATGCAATCGGCTGGCTGTGCTGCTGGATGTAAACTGGGTGACAATTGCCATGGAGACAAGGAGGGCAGCAGGGGGTGGGGAGGTATATCACACCGCCGCTGCATTAGTTTCATTTGCATCCTGAGCACCAGCAGTGGCAGGAGCGGTGACCAAGTCCAGGTAGTCGGCCACCACTAGAAGTCACACAAGTTTATGATTGACGTGAGCGAAACAGGCACAGTAAGAGACAGAAGGCAACGCGGACCCCAGAGGGGATCACAACATATTCCCAGTCGTTACTATTATTATTATTTATCACTTTATTGTTTCCAAATAATGATTAGCGTTCACCATCTGTATACTTGTACAATATTTACACCAGTATTGTAGCAGTAAAGTGTCTGCGATCTAGTGAGCACAGTATCTATCAATCGATCGATCTGTCCGTCCCATCGTCTATCTGTAATCTATCTATGAAGGAAAACTAAAAAAGTTAGAAATTTGAGTACAGAGCCTCCCAGGTACATGTCAGTCCCCATTAGAATCAGCACACCATCTTGTGTAGAAAAAATGCTATTTAGTAACCCATAAAGTGACATTTTGGCTCCAAGTGTGAGTGATTCTCAAGCTTGAGAAAGGTTTGTACTTGGAGCTGAAATGTCACTTTATGGGTTACTAAATAGCATTTTTTCTGCACAAGATGGTGTGCTGATTCTAACTTTTTTTTTGCTATCTATGTAAATTAAAAAAAAACAAAAGCAGCACTCCATTAAGGAATTAGAAAAACTGTGATTTAATAGCCCATCAGCAATGTTTCAGTTCTGTTGAGAGTCCCTTTCTCAACTCTTAAGAAAGATTCTCAACAGAACCCAAAAGTTGGTGATGGGCTATTAAATCACAGTTTGTGCTGCTTTTGTTTTTTGCTATCTGGTAATTGCCTGGAAGAGTTGCACCCATGTAAACTTTTATTTATCTATCTGTTTATCTATCATCTATCTACAGTGGGTACGGAAAGTATTCAGACCCCTTTAAATTTATTCTCGCTTTGTTTCATTTCAGCCATTTGGTAAAAAAAAGTTCATAGTTTCTCATTAATGTGCACTCTGCACCCCATCTTGACTGAAAAAAAAAACAGAAATGTATTCCGACCCTTTGCTCAGACACTCATATTTAAGTCACATGCTGTCCATTTCCTTGAGATGATTCTACTCCTTCATTGGAGTCCAGCTTTGTTTAATTAAACTGATTTGTAAAGGCACACATCTGTCTATATACGACCTCACAGCTCACAGTGCATGTCAGACCAAATGAGAATCATGAGGTCAAAGGAACTAGCCAAGGAGCTCAGAGACAGAATTGTGGCAAGTAGAGTTGAGCGACTTTGGTCGGATCAGGTTTCATGAAATAAAATTTGTTTCAGATGAAACTGTTCCGACTAGGGCAAAAAAAAGTCGGAATTTCGTCCGTTGAGTGGATGAATGTCATCCGCTCAATGCAGACTTTTATTTCCCATTGACTTGCATTGGGGTCGGGTTTCGGACGAAACTCCGACTTTTTTTGCCCTAGTCGGACCAGTTTCATCTGAAACAAATTTTGTTTCATGAAACCCAATCCAACCAAAGTCGCTCAACTCTAGTGGCAAGGCACAGATCTGGTCAAGGTTACAAAAGAATTTCTGCAATACTCAAGGTTTCTAAGAGCACCGTGGCCTCCATAATTCTTAAATGGAAGAAGATTGGGACCACCAGAAGTCTTCCTAGACATGGCTGTCTAGCCAAACTGAGCAATTGTGGGGGAAGAGCCTTGGAGAGAGAGGTAAAGTAGAACCCCAAGATCACTGTGGCTGAGCTCCACAGATGCAGTAGGGAGATGGGAGGAAGTTCCACAAAGTCAACTATCACTGCAGCCCTCCATCAGTCGGACCTTCATGGCAGAATGGCCCAACTGTAGCTTCTCCTCAGTGCAAGACATATGAAAGCCCGCATAGTTTGCTAAAAAAACACATGAAGGACTCCCAGACTATGAGAAATAAGATTCTCTGGTCTGATGAGACGAAGATAGAACTTTTTGGTGATAATTCTAAGGGGTATTTGTGGAGAAAACAAGGCACTGCTTATCATCTGCCCAATACAATCCCAATAGTAAAACGTGGTAGCAGCATTATGCTATGGGGGTGTTTTTCAGCTGAAGAGACAGGACGACTGGTTGCAATTGAAGGAAACATGAATGCGGAAGAATGGCAGAGGATCCCCAAATCCCAAAAAAACTTGTTGCATCATTCCCAAGAAGACTCATGACAGTACTAGCTCAAAAGGGTGCTTCTACTCAATACTGAGCAAAGGGTCTGAATACTTATGACCATGTTATATTTCAGTTTTTCTGAAATAAAATAAATTTGCAAAACTTTCTACATTTCTGGTTTTTATCAGTCAAGATGCGGTGCAGAGTGTACATTAATAAGAAAAAAATGAACTTTTTTGAATTTACCAAATGGCTGCAATGAAACAAAGAGTGAAAAATCTAAAGGTTTCTGAATACTTTCCGTGCTCACACTATCCTTTATCTATCTATCTATCTATCTATCTATCTATCTATCTATCTATCCTGTCTTGGAAAAAAACACTAAAGTGGAATTATGCATATATTCTTTCTTTCTTACTTAGTTTCTCAATCTCTTTATCTTACCTTTTATTTCGCTGTTAACATAGATATTAACTATTAGAAAAGCAAGACTATGTAGGATGTATCTACCATATAGTATCTATGTTTTGGAGGTTTTTTTTCTTTCTTTCTTTTTTTTTCCCTCCTTCTTTCTTCTTTTTCCTTCCTTTTATTTCCTACATCTTTCTTTCTTCCTTATATAAACTTAGTTCACTCACTACAGGTGTTGCACATTTGCACTTTTACCTTGTGTTGTGGTGAACAAGCCTAATACTATCGACCAAAGTAGCAAGCTTTCAAATATATTTCAAAGGTGAAACTATCGCCTATAGCAGGGGTCCCCAACCTGTAGCTCGGGAGCCACATGTGGCTCGCGGGCCTGTGATATGTGGCTCGCGACTGCCTGCCAGCTTGGTGCAGTAGCACCAGGTGTAAATAACTATTAAGAGCAGATCTCTAAATGGTGACTTGTGTGTAGCCCTGTACAGAAGAGCAGATCTGAATGGGGGTGAGATAGGAAACCGTGGAGCTTGGCATACTGCCTTGGTGTGATTTCAGTGGAAAAGCTTTGGTTGTCATTATACCGGTAATGGGGGCTCTGGGTGTAACTACTTTGAGTGGGGAAGGAGCTGGTTGTGGCTCCCGACCCTCTTTCAAAGCTGGATGTGGCTCTCAAGGTCAGAAAGCTTGGGGACCTCTGGCCTATAGAGACAATGGAGTGTCACAACCACCAGTTAAAAGCCTTGTATTCACAATTCTTTAAAAATGATCATACATTTACCATGTGATAAGGCTTTAGAGGGGTTATCCGGCCTTCTGCTAACAGTATGCAGTCATTCTTTATGCCTGCAGATTCCTGATTCCTTAAGGGCCTGTCACACTAAGCGATATCGCTAGGAATATCGCTATAACGTCACTGATTTTGTGACGTTATAGCAATATTGCTAGCGATATCGCTATGTCTGATACTTACCTCCGACCGCTCCCCCGCTGGTTATCGCTGATCGCGCGAGAACGTCCAGGACTGTTTCTCGTTGTCTGCTTCCTGCTGGGGCTTCCTGCTGTGGAGACGAGCGACGCATGGACGCGGGTGGGAGGACGTCTGGATCGCCTCGTCTGACACGTAAGTAGCGACCCCCGACCCCTGCGATGTCGCTGGTGAGATCTGCCTGTGTGGCAACTCACTAGCGACCACTTAGCGATGCACCAGCGATCCTGACCGTGTCATATCATTGGTTGGGATCGCCGGTGCATCGCTAAGTGTGACAGTACCTTTACAGCATGTCATTTGGACACTGTCCAGATTCTTTGCTCAATACAAGTGGATTGAGAGAGAACAAGCACATCTAGTGGGTATGTAAGTGAATTGAGTGAGGCCGCGCACATCTAGTCAGAATGTGGCCGGACGTATGCAAATCACATGTTTCACTGCAGCTCTCGGAGGATTCGGGAATTGTGCGGTGCACGTGCTTTAAGGGTTTAGAAGTCTACAATTGCAGAGTGACATAGATTGACTGCAGACTTTTAGTAGAAAGCTGGAAAACTTCTTTCAGAGGTGCAAAGCACAGTGAGGGATCAGGGTACAGCCAGACATAAAGTTGCCATTATCATGTATATTAAAGGGGTTGTCCACTACTAGGACATCCCCTTCTCATACCCCACACTTAGCCCTGAGAAAATAAAAATCCTATACTCACCTCTCGTGCCAGCGGTGCCGACACTCGCGGTGTCGGAGCTTCCGTGTGGTTGTGATGACATATGAACACAGCACCCAATCAGAACTGGCGTCCTTATCTCCGCCTTCTGTCCAATTGAACAAGAAGAGGAAGTCAAAGATCATCTGCAGTCCAGACTTCCTCTTCATTTTCTATTTGTCCCAAGGTGGAGACAATGACACCATCGCTAGGCTCGGGGAGAGCAAGAGGCGACACCGCTGAAACAGCGCCGGCACAGGAGGTGAGTTGTAGGCTTGTTCATTTTATCAGTGCCAAGCGTGGGGAATGAGAAGGAATTGTCCAAGTAATGAACAACCCCTTTAAGATAAGTATCAAAATTGCATCAAATTGCCTGCTACAATGATAGATCTGACTAGTGTTCTTTATTCTGCGGAGATCCTACAACACAAATGTATTTATTGCAGGATTTATATAGAATCTGACCCAGTGGTCCAGGTCCATTATTGCTTCAGGCGAGTTGTTACTACTACATGTGAATGGACAACTTTGTGTCTGGTTGTACCCAAATCCTTGACAATGTTTTTGACCTTTTTTTAGGCGACTTCCTATGTGATACATGCATGTTTTTAAAGAATGATAAATAATTGGCTTTTTAATAATGATAGTTATTTGACTCTATTGTCTTCATAGGCAATAGTGATTATTACAGTGATATTATGAGTTATTACTGGAGGTCAATATAAAGAATTTGTCCATAATGATCCTATACAGTGCACTGTAAACAGTGATATAAAGGTAAAACTTCCACCAATAAAATCCAAAGAGCGGCATTTAGGTTTATGGTATTTATGTTTATGGATATTATATTCAGCCATAAAAGTAGAAGTCGCGTTCCTGAGGGGTAAAGCCTGTGCTGCAGTACACTAAGATTTTATGGATGCACTGCACTCTCCATAGAGAACATAGAAATCCTAAATTTCACTTGATGCAATGATTCTACGATGCACCTTGCAAGTATTTATACTGAAAATGTCTCCTCTATGTGGCTGGTGACTACAGGATCAATCAATGCTATAAACAATGTCAACTATTGGCATAAGCTTCTGTCATAGAGCTGTGAAAAATGAGGATGAATGAACTCATGGAGATCAACATCCAACACTGCGGAGACACCATCACATGTTTCTCAACGCAGTGATTCTAGAGCAATGCCCCCATCCCTTATGGGAAATATGCAAAAATATGCAAAACACAAGCCGCGGAGACACCATCACATGTTTCTCAACGCAAGCAATGACTAGCCAGGTCTTTCCCCGGGAAGGAACAACCACAGGAAGGGCAGTCTCCAATGAAGGAAACCACCTATGCCAAAACATAGTATCCATCGACAGACAGCTGTTTCGGGTTATTGCCCCTCATCAGTGTGGAGTAGGAATCTGGCCAGTAGGAGTAATGCCTAGTAGAAGACTGTGAAAAATGAATACTCCACATTGATGAGGAGCAATACCCCGAAACAGCTGTCTGTGGATGGATACCATGTTTTGGCATAGGTGGTTTCCTTCATTGGAGACTGCCCTTCCCATGGTTGTTCCTTCCCGGGGAAAGACGTGGCTAGTCATTGCTTGCGTTGAGAAACATGTGATGGTGTCTCCGTGGCTTGTGTTTTGCATATCTGTCGTAGAGCTGGCATTCCTACGGGGAGGAAAACGGTAGCTCATTGTCTGAGAGGTGACAGCAGAGAACGGACACCTTTCATCTCAATGTATGGAGCGTCCATGTAATCTGCTCTTGTAACCGAGCCCTCCACATGCGCAGTGGATGGACCCTCACACATCGAGTTGCTGGCAAGTGAAGATTCTGATAAGAGAAAGTCCTTGTGATTTTTCTTCTTCATATATTTTGTCTATTTTTCTGCCTCTTATACATATATGTGCTTATCGTTGACACCTCTGAGCCATGAGAACAGTGAGCTGTATTAGTACAATGTTGCACACACCATGATAAAAGTGTGTGATACACCAGGCAGAGGCCGATCTGCTGGACATGTGCTTCCCTGGGGTCTGTACTTAGACATGGGAACAATATTGCAATGGTTTCAAATAATGACAAAAACCCACTACACCCATCATGAGGAGGGAACAGGGGAGAGTTAGGTTAGCGAGTTAGGTTAGCGAGTTGAAGTGATAGACTTGTCGAAAGAGATACATTTTTAAAGCACACTAAAAAACATGGGGGTTAGATATTAGTCATATCGTTTGGGGTAGTGCATTCTACACACTGGCACAGCATGATAGTAGTCTTGGAGGTGAAGGGGTGAGGTTCGTACTATGGAGGATGTTAGTCTTAGAACAGTTGCAGGACAAAGGGCACAAGTAGGATGATAGATGAAGGAGGAGATGTAGGTGGTACAGAACTGTGGAGCACTTTTTGGGTGAGAAAGATAAATTTCTATTGTATTCCGTAATGGATGGATAACCAGTGCAATTACTGGCACAGGGTAGAGGCATTGGTGTAGCGGCTAGACAGAAATACAAACCTGGCTGCTGCATTTAGGACAGATTGCAGAGGAGAAAGTTTGGTTAGAGGGAGACTAATCAGTAGAGAGTTGCAAAGAGTAGACAAGAATGGATAAGAGTGACAGTAAGAATTTTTTCAGTTTCAAAGGTGAGAAAAGGTTGGATTCTGGAGATATTTTTTAAGATGCAGGTGACATGAGCGAGTGATTGGATATAGTGAACAAAGGAAAGTTCTGTGTCAAAGATGACCTCAAGACAGCGAGCGTGCCGCTTGTGAGTTATGGTTGAGTCACCCAAGGTAATTGCAATTTTGGGTATAGGCAGGTGAGTAGAGGGGGGAAACATGAGAAGTTCAGTTTTGGAAACATTGAGTTTCAGAGTTTAAGATAGAGGAAGGACATGGTGTTAGTGACAACAGACAGACAATGATGTCAGGAGACCATGTATATAATTGGGTGTCATCAGCATAGAGCTGGGACTGAAAACTAAATCTACTGATTGTTTGTCCAATAGGGGCAGGTTATAGGGAGAAGAGGAGGAGGCTTAGGACTGATCCTTGAGGACCCCCGACAGTAATGGGGAAAAGGGGAGGGAGATGATTTATCTATCTTTTTTTATCAGTCTACTCTATCAATAATATTTTTTTATCTTAAGACATATATGTCAAGAGGTTTTTGTTATGTAATCTGAAGACAACATGATGTAGGAGTTAAAACACTGAATTTAGCGATTTTTAACTTATCAAACTGTGTGCTGTTATTTGCTTACAATAAAGATTTAGTCACCAGGAGATTATCACTGCTGGACTAGGTCTCATGTGCCTTCTAGGCTGGCCACACCCCCTACTCTGATATGCAGCTCACTGACAAGACAATTTACACAGAAAGCAGTGGAGTGGGCGGGGCTAGCTTTCTGTGCTCTGCTTCCTGTTACAACTAAAAACTCTGATTATGTCACAACTGCTGCACACAATAAGCTAAGTGATACATTGTAGGAATCAAGGTCTATTTTCCTACATTATGCTGCCCTGACATGAGGTGACAAAAACCTGGAGAGAGATTCCCTCAAGGCTATGTGCACACGTTGCAGATTCTGCTGCGTTTCCGCAGCGGTTTTAGCCCTGCGGAAACGCAGCAGTTCCACAGACATGGTACATTACCATGTTATCCAATGGTATTTTAAAACCGCTGTGCTCACGCTGTGTTTTTTTCCGCGCGGTTTTGCTGCAGTTTACAAACCGCAGCATGTCAATTGTTTGTGCGGATTCCGCAGCGGTTTCACACCTTTAACATACTAGAGGTGTGAAACCGCAGGGCAAAACCGCAGGCTAATCCACAGGAAAACCGCAGGTCACTTTACCTGCGGTTTTACCTGCGGATCTGCACGGAAAAAGCCGCAGGTGAATCTGCAGCGTGTGCACATAGCCTTAATATATCTGTTATCTATATTTTTTCTATTTGTCTCTACAGCTATCAGTCTATGTATTACCCTATCTTTATCTTTTTGCCATCTGTCTTTTCTCAAATTAATCTATATTCATCTTTCTATCTGTCAAGCATTCTATCTATTATCTATTATTCATCTATCTATTATCTATCTAGCTCTACATTATCTATCTATCTATCATCATTTTATCATCTATATCTATCTATCCATTATCTTTCTCTCTATCATCTATCTGTATCTATCTATCCATCCATCTATCCATCCATCCTTTTATATGTATCTCAGTCATATTACATGTTTACCCTCCTATCCATCTACATTATGTTCCAATCTTATTTTCATACCAAATATTTAGACTGACTATAAGCCATTTTCAGGTATAGTGGATGTGACACTGTAGCTATTCATCATGCTAACTGCTCAGCTGAATACTGCAATATGTTATCGCTATACATTTTGCATCTGAGTCAACAAATTTAAATAAAAAATGAATTGAAAAAGAAAACTATGGATTGTTCCAAGCTCAAATACTAAAATACTGTATGAGCTAATACTGACCGGCCCAAGATGCAATGAGAACTATGACAACTAATGAACATTAATTCATTAATCACACCTCTACCACATACAACATGAAATTATTTTTTTCAATCATGCTGGCAGTCTTGGTTTTAGTGGAGTTTCTAATTTAAATGTTTTTTTTTTGTCAGAGCAGGATTTCATGAAGTCTCTATCACAATGCTGGAATGCAGAGGAAATATAATGCTCCTGTCACATTTCCTGCCCAGTAGAGGAGGTGTTTGTTACTGGTATTGCCTATGTGACATTCTAGCTTGTTACTGGTGTTTCCTATGCGACATTCTAGCTCGTTACTGGTGTTGCCTATGTGACATTCTAGCTTGTTACTGGTGTTGCCTACGTGACATTCTAGCTTGTTACCGGTGTTTCCTATGCGACATTCTAGCTTGTTACTGGTGTTGCCTATGTGACATTCTGTCCTTTGTGTCAGTTTTAGAATATGGGGTATAATAATGATTTCTAGAGTACGTTGCTTTTGTACAAAATGACTTGTTAGTTTATTTGCATTTTGCAGAGGTACCGTAATTAGTTTTCAATATTAATATTATCCTATGTGTAATTCTACATAAGCGATATGCAAACATAATAAGATGTTACAACCTGTGTTAACATTAACCAGGTGTGATAAATAACATTGCACTACTGCTGGGCTAAGTCATTTATCATGATGACCAATTTTCTGCTCCTTCTTTAATTTGTACAGATTAGCAGGGGTATGCAGCAATTTTAAAAGAGCACAGGTTCCAAAAAAAAGAGATGGAAAAATTCTTCTCCGTTCTTCATCATCCTCCTGATACTCTCTGTGACAACTGTCTGCTACTACTTCACACATACATGTGCTAGTATTCTTGGAACATTGCTGGGTTCAAAAGTGATTTACCTTGGGTAATTCAGGTAACAACTATTACGTTCTCTGTAGTCATCTTGGATAATCATGAGGTAAAAGGTTTTTTTTTTTAGATTTTAATGGGTTGCACCTATGACTGACCTTCGGGAGTGTACCGCTCCCCTGAGTGCACAGCTCCCCTGAGTGCACAGCTCCCCTGAGTGCACAGCTCCCCTGAGTGCACAGCTCCCCTGAGTGCACAGCTCCCCTGAGTGCACAGCTCCCCTGAGTGCACAGCTCCCCTGAGTGCACAGCTCCCCTGAGTGCACAGCTCCCCTGAGTGCACAGCTCCCCTGAGTGCACAGCTCCGCTGAGTGCACAGCTCCGCTGAGTGCACAGCTCCGCTGAGTGCACAGCTCCGCTGAGTGCACCGCTCTGCTGAGTGCACCGCTCTGCTGAGTGCACCGCTCTGCTGAGTGTACCGCTCTGCTGAGTGCACCACTCCCCTGCTGCTTGGCTTTCTTCTAGCCACAGATAGTTTGGGCCAGCGTCATTCTCATTCTGCTGTCCTGAACTGTGCACTCTCCTATGTTGCAAAGCAGCTTTCCTTCTTAGTACAGTAGAACATAAGCTGGCTAAATCCAGCGATCTGGCCAGCTTCAGAAAAGTGCTTCCAAACTCTATAACAATGAGCTTGCAAGTGCTGCATTTCTTGCCTAGGAAACCAGCCATCTAAGATAAAGTGCAGAGGTGGTCCGTAACCTAGACAATGAGCAGTATACAATACAATTAAAAATCCCTCTATTTTTGAAAGTGGAGATAATTATTGATAAGACATAAATTGCACAGTTGCTCATTTTTTACATGCATTTAGCAATTTTACCCATTTATGATAAGAAAACCTTTTTTAAATATTGGCAGTCTATCCTTAGGATAATCGGACTGCTGGTATCTCCACCAATCAGTAGATTAAAGGGGCTGCGGTGCATCAGAAGTGTTAGTGGCTGTAAACGGTACTGTAGGTTTCTTTTATTCAAGACCATTGCTCAAAACTATTGTAGCAGAGTTGCAGTACCTTTCAAGACCACAATACAATATGTGGAGCTGTGCTTCTTCCAGTGCAGTGCAGCCTCTTTCACCAACTTATTGTTGGGGGTGATGGAAATTGGACTCCCACCAATCTGATATTGATGACCAAGCCTAAGGATAGGATATCAGTATTAAAGTCCAAGAAAACCCCTTTAACATTATCAATGTGTAATTGGATAGTTATGGCTTTATACCTATGCTGGGTTACCGGATAGCACTTACTGTTATATAATAATATAATTTTATGATTATGAGTCAGTGCTTTAGAATAAGGAAGGGTATAAAGAGGTGGTACATGAAATGAAATTGTATCTATAGTTTTATAATTTTTTTTTTTAAAGAAGTCAGATCTCTGCTGTATAAAAGTTGTGGAATTGTTAGATAATGATATAATATAAAATGAAACTCCACTTAAAGTATAATTTCAGACCATGTCATCAGTTAGAAGAGCAATAAAAGCAGTGCAGAAGGTAGTGTCGTCAGGAGCCCAGACACATACACTCCCTGACAGAAGTTATGTCGCTTATCCATGTTATGCAAATAAAAGCTTTTTATAACCTGACATTAAATTCATCCATTGGTTGTATAAATTATTCTTTTGAAAGCTGAAACCCTCCGAAATGTGGTTTAGGTTAAGAAAATAAATTGGCCTCAATGCAGAAATATTGATCATTTAATGGACACAGAATGGTCAGATTTGGGCAAGACAAAAGTTTTGTCGGCCACAGAATGTAATGTGATATTCAAACAAATAATTAACTTAAAATACAAACATATGTTGCATAACATTGGTGAATGATGTTGTGGTGCTATTAGAGTCATATTTAATATTTTGTGTGACTTCCATGAGCTTGAAGGACTGCATCCCTGTGGTTCAACAATGATTCACACAATTTATTAATAAAGTCATCAGGAATAGCAAAGAATGCTGTCTTACATGCCTCCCAGAGTTCATCTAGGTTCTTTAGTTTTGTCTTCCAAGCTTCCTCTTTCATCCTACCCCAAACATGCTCAATGATGTTCATGTCTGGTGACTGGGCTGGCCACTCCTTGAGCACCTTGATCTTTTTTGCCTGGAGGAACTTTGTTGTAGAGATGGATGTATGAGATGGAGCACCATCCTGCTGCAGAATTTGACCCCTTTTATGATTTGGAATATAAGAGGTAGCTAATACTTATTGAAATTTTAGGCTATTGATACTGCCTTCCACCTTGCAAATGTTTCGCACACCCCCATACTGAATGTAACCCCAGACCATGATGTTTCCACCACTAAATTTAACTGTTTTCTGGGTGTATTTTGGATCCATACGGACTCCTGCAGTATTTGTGTCAGCTGTGGTGTAATTCCACTGAAAATTCATCAGAGAAATCCACCTTCTGACATTTTTCTAGCGTCCATTTGTTTAGCAGGCTGTGAGAGTTTGCAAATGCCACACGGTTTTTTATTTGCCTTTTTGTTTAGTGCTGGCTTCTGGGCACTGATTCAGCCATGGAGGCCATTTCGAGGCAAAATCTCCACCTCTGCAGTGGATCTGGTCTTCAGCCTCTTGATAATCCAGGCTTTGGTCGCAGAGTGGATTTTTGGCATGTTGTCAGAGCTCAAGTTGCAACTCAAGTGAAGGTGTGAGGTGCTGGGTTTCTTTTTATACATACCCACTAATTAACCGATCATTTACAGAGCACAGGTGAGGATGTAAACTAGGATTGGGTGCATTATATGACCAGGCGACAAAACTTTTGTCTTGCCAAAATCTGACCATTCTGTGTCCATTAAATGATCAATATTTCTGCATTGATGCCAATTTATACTCTTAACCTAAACCACATTTCGGAGGGTTTCGGCTTTGAAAAAGAATAATTTATACAACCAATGGATGAATTTAACGTCAGATTATAAGCTTTTATTTACATAACATGGATAAGCGACATAACTTCTGTCAGGGAGTGTAGGGTGCTAGCTGACAACTCACCTTCGAGAGAAGGTGCCACACAGCTAGAGTGACATAAACACGTCAGAAGTTTATATTGATTGTGGTCCAGGCACTGAGAACCCCAATAATTTGCATGAATCAAGGTACAAAATGCCTCAGTGCAGGCAATGCACCTCTTCTTGGGTAAGAACTGCTGTATTTAGTTGATTTTTTACCTTGTTTGGTGCTATCTGAAAAAAGGTTATGATACTATAGGATGGGTTTATTGTGACCGTGGTGACATTACCAATGAGAATCCTGGAGGATTAAGTGGATGGTCAAATCTGGGTAAAGAGTGTATAGGTCTTGTTGCCATAACTTAGAGGGGTTGTTCACTACTCAGACAACCTTTTTCTGAATCCCTGTTTTCCCTTTAGTAAACTAATTACTTTTATACCTACTACCGATGCTGTTCGAGCGGTGTCGGCAATGGCTCTCCCAAAGATCGCATGACATTGTTATGTCACCCAATCAATGTGGCCAATCAGCCTTTCACTCTCCTTCACACAAGTCAAGACATCTGAAGATAGTCCTAGAGCAGTCGCAGCTCTCACTTCCTCAAATATGTCCATAGGAGAGGAGAGTGAAGCAGCTGTGGATTGGCCAGTACCGACACCGCTGGAATGTCGCCATCTCCACATGTGTGTTGTGGAGAAACGTAGAGATTGAGAAGGAGCTGTCAGGGTAGTGGACAGCACTTTTAACTATTGTATGACATTCATGTGTCATGAAAAATATGGAGAGTTTGAGGATTTTTATTGTATTTGAGTCTCCACTGGATTTCACTTTTATGTAAACCATGGATTGCACGCCATCTTCAGACTTGAATGACTGATTTAGTCATAAAATCTAAGTCAATCAAATCTAAATCTAAATGTGATCTCCAATTAATTTATAGTGTACATGTTCATTTATAAATACATTGCATTATTTATCTAGTACAGATCCTAAATTACAGCTTGTGTTATAATCTAGAGCTGCATTTACAAAATTAAAGTCTTCAGAGATGAAGTTTCCCAACATTATTTGTTGACTTACTGACTGCACCGAGCTTTTTATGGATTAATTCAATTCTATGGAGTGTATTAATATACGGTATCAGGCACTGTACATTAATTTGAGGTCAGTTTATTTCTTTACCTTGTAATCGTTATTAGGTAGGTATCTGACAACAATTTTATCTGCTTCCAATGGCAACCAGCAGAATTTTGACTACAGCTCTGGATTACTGTATAATACAGGCAACAAGTCAAGGGAATCTTTCAGCAGGATTTCACACTCCATGCTAATTATATGCGCCGCCTCCTCCTACTTGTCTGATGGCTCCTTTACCTGAATTCCCACAGCTGTCAGTCAAACAGGAAGAGGCGGTGCTGGGTGGAGAATAGAGCTGGAGTGGCAGAGGCTTCAGATCTACTATAGCTCTTCAGCCTCATTTGAATATCATTTCAAATGCCGATTTCTCCGCAATGGTGGAATTGACTCGCCATGTATCGGTATTGCTGGACTTGTCTTTGAAAGCGCTACATGCACATAAATAGTTTTGGGCAGAAAATTCTTGTGACAGATTCCTTTTCAGGTGGGTCACAAGTCTTGCAATTACAATAGAGCCAGTGGTTAGGGTGCTTTCACACTGCATTTTGCAACCCTTTCTTTGGTACTGTCAGGGCTTAAGTCCAAACCCTACCGGCCCCTTTAAAACTGGATTCGGGCATGTGCGCCTATAGGGCCATAGACTATAATGGTGGTGACACAGTGGACGTGCATAATTTTCTGCCATATGCGCCTACTGGATTCAGTCTACTACATCTGGGTGTCTGCCTCCAGTAGGCATTTACACCCAAATGCCATTTTGTGGGTTGGTTTAGATGTAAACCTCGACGGGACCAACGAACAGGTGGCAAACGCAACGTGAAAGCACCCTTAGACATTACCACCATATTTCTTGTTTTTTAAACTCAGTTTTAATATGATGCCATTATCAAGAGAGCGACATTTAAATAGTGAGGCACAATAGAAAAGTGCCACAGTCTATGTGTAGAAATGGGGAATAGTTCATAGTTTTCATCCTGCCAGGCAAAGCAATAGCGTGTGCGGGTAGGAAGAGTAATTAGTTTAATAGCATCATAATTAAGAGAATGTGATTCAGACTTTTCACCGCGGTCTTACATCCTGAATCCCTTTGATGATAAGGATATAATACAATTTACAAAATCTTTAATGGGTCCTGGGAGTATATTGCACGCTGTGCCTGTTTGAAGTGTCAGTGGGAATCTACGACAGGTGCAAACACTAATGTCTGCAAACTTCTTGTTATGGATGACTCTGGATGGCAGACTTAAGGTGCTAAATAGTTATCTTCCATTGTAGGTATCTCTGGCTCTAAGTTAACCGATGTCAAGAACATTCTGTTGATACATTGTTTTTTTTGAGTCATTGTTATTAAGTGCTTAATTTTGGTCATTTCATGCACCTACGTACATGACTTTCAGCAGTTATATTGGAAGTTAATAATTGAAGAAAATCGTCTCAAAAGTAATATGAGCAGTTGATGATATTCATCATATCAAGGGTCCTTTGTAAATGTTTTATATATATGTTAATTATTTAAAAAGTTTTTGAACAATATATAGGAATGTCACAAAATGGAAGAGTTTGTGAAATGTGCAACCTGGAAATGTTTTTTGGCAAGAATTATCCCACAGTTTATTACCATTGGGTTGCTAAGTTTGGGAAACCCATTTGCAAATATCTCATTAATGAAGTATAGATTTATAGAGGGGTTTCCTTTTTAGAATATTTCATGTATTAGCTTGTACAAAGCGCAGCTACAAAAGTGACTTGTTGTGGAGGACCTGACATGCCATTTAACTAATGGTCAACCAACTGATTTCAATGGGACCCATGCAATGCTTAATTTCACCTATGGTGGTTTTTCAGGTTTCCAAATAGATTACAGCTGGGCACTGAGGTTAAGCAATAGAAGGTTCCCAAACTCCAGTCCTCGCGGACCCCAACAGGTCATGTTTTCAGGATTTCCAAAGTGTTACACATGTGAGAGAATTCCTGATGCCTTGATGATACTTCCATCACATGTGAAATACTAAGGAAATCCTGAAAACATAACATGTTGGGGGCCGTGAGGACTGGAGTTTGGGAAACACTGATCTAAAAGAAAAGAGATTTTTAAAGCAGACAAACCCTTAAATGGAGTCAATCAGCACAAAATGATTGTTCAAACCAGGCACAGGTGCTCAGTGCGTCATTGGCATGGCCAAAAAGTTCAGTGCACCTTCCCACCTACTTGTTTTCCATCCATCTTCACCCAGAGATAATAAAAAAAAGCTAGGTGGCAAGTTGAATTAACATTGTTTGGCTGTGCCAAGAGTGTACAAGCACCTGTGAACGGCCACTATGTACAAACAGATGTCGTTTAAAGGGGTTTTGTGGAACACTTTCTTTTTTTTTGCTTCTGGCTTAAGAGCTTTCATGGAGGTAGTTATCTGCCTGCCTGTTCTTCCCAGTACCAATCTCTGCCAGCATAGAACGGTCACAAACGGCTCCTGGTGGCGATTCCGTGGCTTCCACTGATGTCATGTCGATACAGCATTTTCTTCTCTTCTGCTCTACTCTCTAACTGCAGGGAGCCAGCTATCAATCACCATGACACCATTCCCCATCGGCAGAAAAGCCCCAAAGAGATGCTCTATTGATGTGAAGCAGCTGAATCGCCGTCAGGAGCGGTCAATTATTTTCCATTGGATTTTCCAACTACTCCAGAGTCGTCTGATCTGTCCTTTACATCTGCCCCTCTTCTTGATCACTTACAGTTGGAGAGAAAGAGAAAACATGACTACAGGATCTGACTACATTAGAGTTGTTTGTAGTCTGTTACCATGGCGAAGTCTGCTGTTGTAGACACAAAATGAGAAATGTTTACAATGACATTTACAGTTATCTAATATGTTATTTCTTTTTTCATCTTAAATTGCAACTAAAAAAAAGATTACAAGTCTGCAGCTACTACCCTTTTAAAGTTTCTTTCTAATTCCATATAAAACATTACCTTATTGTATAATAAAATGCATTGAGTGAACATCTCAGCAAAATTATATCTGACCAGCTCATCCCAGTGTCATCTATATATAAGAACCATTTCTGGTAATTATGTAGGACCATTCTGAGGTTATTTTGCTGATTTGCTCCTCCCTAGAAGTTCTCCAGGCAGAATATTAGACGATTCGCCTCTGGCCAGGAAAAAGTGTATTGTTTCTATTATCTTGTATTCTTAGAAAACAGAATTGTCTATAAAAGTTCCCCTCACTCTTTATTTCCTAGTTTGTCTCTTTTCTTACTACTCTTCTAGCCGCATCATAGCTTCCGGCCGCTTCTGTCAGCCCCTTCAGCTCAGAAGTCACTCAGTAATTAGCCCACTGCTGGGGACTGGGTGTCCACACTGTCCAAAGATGGAACATTTCTGAAAGAGTTTTTAATTAAATAAATCTCCTAGTGCCTGCAGCTTGTAGAAAATGCTGATCTCGTTCAGAAGAAGCAGATTAAGAAAAAAAGTAAAAACTCTCAGACATGAAAATCCTAGAAAAGTGATTTAATATAGCTGAAAAGACAAACTGTAGTGAAATATTTATGTTTTAATAATAACACTTTACCCATGGGACTGGATATGTAAATCTTAATAACCCAGTCATAATCACCTCGAGGAACTTACCTGAAGCCAGCGCAGGCCACTCCATGTGCTGTGCATAGACAGGAAGCAGTGATGACACCGTGCCACCAAACATCGGACTTCTACGCCCTGCAACAGGCTATAACAGTCAGGTGACTTGAGCAGCATGTCATTGGATATTCTATGATGACACACTCCTCAAAGTCACTTTACCGCTAAAGCCAGTGACAGGCTGCAGCCAGCGCTTAATTGAATAAATTTAAATAAACTGGAGAAGTGGGCAGCAACTAACAGAATGGTTTTTAACAGGGAGAAATGCAAAGTACTACATCTGGGCAATAAAAATGAAAAAAGCATATATAGAATGGGAGGAATAGAGCTAAGTGACAGCACATGTGAAAAAGACTTGGGTATACTAATAGATCACAGACTGAATATGAGTCAACAGTGTGATGCAGCAGCAAAAAAGGCAAATGCAATTCTAGGATGTATTAACAGAAGCATACAGTCTAGATCACGTGAAGTCATTATTTCCCTCTACTCCTCTTTGGTCAGACCTCATCTGGAATATTGTGTCCAGTTTTGGGCACCACATTTTAAAAAAGACATCAACAAACTGGAGCAAGTTCAGAAAAGAGCGACCAGAATGGTGACCGGTCTGCAAACCCTGTCTTATGAGGAAAGGTTGCAGGATTTGGGAATGTTTAGTTTGCAAAAGAGAAGACTGAGAGGAGACTTAATAGCTGTCTACAAATATCTAAAGGGCTGTCACATTGTAGAAGGATCAACTTTATTCTCATTTGCACAAGGAAAGACTAGAAGCAATGGGATGAAACTGAATGGGAAGAGACACAGATTAGATATTAGAAAAAACTTTTTGACAGAGTGATCAATGAGTGGAACAGGCTGCCACAAGAAGTGGTGAGTTCTCCTTCAATGGAAGTCTTCAAACAGAGGCTGGACAGACATCTGACTGGGATGATTTAGCGAATCCTGCTTTGAGCAGGGGGTTGGACCAGATGGCCCAGGAGGTCCCTTCCAACTCGACGATTCTATGATTCTATGAGCAGTGACATCACAGCGTCATGCTCTGCACAGACCCCAGAGTCGCCTTCCCTGGATCCAGATGTACAGTATGCTGGTAGGTGAGTAGGACTGAACTTGCTATGAATTACATACCCAGATCCTGGGCAAAGATTTATTTTGCCTGGACAACTACTTTAAGGATTATGTTCCTAGTGATAGTTTAGGTTAGCTGAGGCAGACCATGCGGCAGACTGTAGACCCAGATCATGCGGGTAAATCATAGAGGCAGACCAAGCGTTCACACCGTAGAGGCAGACCATGCAGCTAGACCGTAGAAGCAAACCATAGATTCAGACCATAGAGGCAGAACTTGCAAGTACGCCGTAGAGGCACATAATGCAGTCAGACCATAGAGGCATAGTCTGCCTCTATGGTTTGCATGCAGGCAAACCATAGAGGCAGACTATGCAGGCAGACCATAGAGGCAGACCATGCAGGCAGACCATAGAGGAACATAATGTAGGCAGACCATGCAGGCATACCATAGAGGAACATAATGTAGGCAGACCATGCAGGCATACCATAGAGGAACATAATGTAGGCAGACCATGCAGGCATACCATAGAGGAACATAATGTAGGCAGACCATTGAGGCAGACAATGCGTGCAGACCATGCAGGCATACTGTAGAGGCAAACTTTAGGGGCAGACCACAGACTATACAGGTAGACCATGGAGGCAGATCATAGAGCCAAATCCTAGAGGCAGACCACAATGGCAGACTATAGAAGCACTTAATGCAGACACATCATGGAGGCAGATCATAGAGGCAGATCATGCAGGCAAACCATAGAGGCAGACCATAGAGGCATACCATGCAGGCAAACCGTAGAGGCCAGACTATGCAGGCAGACCATGCAGGCAGACCATAGAGGCAGACCATGCAGGCTAACCATAGAAGCAGACTATTCAGGTAGACCATGCAGGCAGACCATAGAGGCAAACCATGGGGCAGACCATGCAGGCAGACCATAGAGGCAGTCCATGCAGGCAAAACGTAGAGGCAGACTATGCAGGCAGACCATAGAGGCAAACCATGCAGGTAGACCATAGAGGCAGACCATGTAGGCAGACCATAAATGAAGACCCTGCAGGCAGTCCATAGAGGCTGACCATGCAGGCAGACCATAGAGGCAGACCATGCACACATACCATAGAGACAGACCATGCAGGCAGACTATGCAAACAGACAATAGAGGCAGACCATGGAGGCAAACCATAAAAGCAGACTATGCAGGCAGACCATAGAGGCAGGCCATGAAACAGACCATAGAGGCAGAATCTGCAGGCAGATCATGCAAGCAGACCATAGAGGCAGACCGTGCAGGCAAACCATAGAGGCAGACCATGCAAGCAGACCATAGAGGCAGACTATGCAGGCAGACCATGCTAGCAGACCATAGAAGCAGACCATGCAGGCAGACCATAGAGGCAGACCATAGAGGCAGACCATAGAGGCAGACCATAGAGGCAGACCATAGAGGCAGACCATGCAGGCAGACCATGCAGGCAGACCATGCAGGCAGACCATGCAGGCAGACCATGCAGGCAGACCATGCAGGCAGACCATGCAGGCAGACCATGCAGGCAGACCATGCAGGCAGACCATAGAGGCAGACCGTAGAGGCAGACTATGCAGCCAGACCATAGAAGCAGACCATGCAGGCAGACCGTAGAAGCAGGCAGACCATGCAGGCAGAAAAGGAGACAATTAAAGGCTATAGACACCTGACATGGAAAATATATCGGATCGCTTGCTTAGTGTTAAATTTTAATAAAAACATGTGATCTTCCAGGGGTCATTTTACTGGCTTGGGAAAAAATACATTTTTCTTCAGTGGGAAAAAAACCGGATGAAAATGCAACACCAATGCCACATGGAAGCTATACAAATGATGCATAAGAAAAAAACGTGTTTTTTTTTGTGAATCTGACGGCTGTATAAATTGGACCAAGATCAGAATGCAGTGCACAGACTGACCCAGCCCCAGTGTGACGGCTTCATGTATTTATATGCAGCTGTCACACTCAGGTTGGGAGAGCCATAGTCAGTCTGTGCACTGAGTTTCGATTTCGGTCCGATTTATACGGTGGTCTGACTGCACCCTAGTAGACAGTCATCAGCAGCAGCTCTGATTGGTTTTGCAGTTTTTCTTCAAAGCATTCAACCAGATAATGAACTAACACACACTTCAGCAGCTAAATAGTGGAACATTTTTAATTAAGACTATTTAGAAAGTCACCAGATTTTAGCACCTAATCTGACAGCAGTATTGCGTATTGGCCAAGATCCTAATTCCCGCAATTTGTCACTTACTGGGCAGCTTATTGCAGTTTTGATAAAGTCATAGTTTTAACAGCAGAATATTATCACTAGACAAGAATGCACTGCAGCCGAAACGCGCGTTGGGGTGGTGGCACCACAGCTTTAGGAAAATATCTTTCTCTGCATTTTTTATTTGGGATTTTTTCACTGCTGGGTGTGCTGTTTCTTTTGGACTCTCGAGACTTATTTACTAGCTCACTACCATTCACATTAATCAGTCACACCTCACTTACATTTTTCCTTGTTTAAACAATCCATTCATCATGTTTTCTTTGAATATGGTCTGTTTATAGCTGTTGTTCTCCCTGTTGTCTTACCAATCTCTGTCATCACCTTGTATGCAATATGTTTATTTTTTAACCTAATTTTGTCAAATAAAGATTACCTTTTATTTTATTCTATTGGTTTCTCTGTGCATGATTTTCCTTCATATGCTCCAAAGAGGAAAATGAGCAGATGCAAAAGTTTGGGAACCTTATATGGTTAGTACCTAGTAGCATTCCCTTTTGAAAGCTTCAAAGCTAGTAAATGCTGTTTGTAGCCAGACAAGCGTCTTTCAATGCTTGTGTGAAGGATTTTCATCCTGTCATGATCCATGCTGGATCATGACAGATAAAAGCACATGTAACCTTTTTTTTCCTTAAGCTTGTACTTAAGTTTTGGTTTTGCCCCCAGTGGCCATTAGGATAATTACACAGTGGTGTCTTTTGTTCTAGTTTTCCCCCGGTGGTGGTGAGCATCATTGCACTCTGGTTTCTTTAGTTTAGTGCATGATTATAAAGCAGGTGATTGCTCTGGCTCTGCTATAAAAGAGTGTCAGGTGTTGCAATCACAGTTGGTGATAGTGTTCATTTCAACCATCCTTGGTGGAGGAAGGCTAGAGAGAGGTCCTGGCAGCTCAGTCAGAGCCCTGGTGTGGAAGGAATCAGAGGAGATTTCCTTGCAGCTCTGACAAAGCTTGGTGGCAGCTATTCTGGAGGAAAGCTGCATTCTGGTGATGGACTCTGTTGCTGGGAGCAAGAGCAACAGAGCAAAGCTAAGTGGTGTTTCCCTGTTTGTATTTTTCCCTGGTGTGTATTAGTATAGCGGTGGGGCCAGTGCCTGCATCACCCAGCTCCCTAGCAAGGGATAGGTGTAGGGTGTGTTAGGATGACAGGTATCCTGATCGGCGCCCCGTGCGGAACTGGCCTAGGGAACGATAGGAGTGTGAGGGACACTGACTCAGGGGAGTGCAGGAGGTCTCCACGTCCCTATCGCAGGGCCCATCGTTGTAACTGTTTTCCCCCCTGTCTTGTTGTTTTAGTTACCGGCCTGGGGACCGTGTCACACAGGACAGTTTCACGTGCCATGTCTTGTTTCAGTTACCGGCCTGCTGGTCATACAGGACGGGTCCACGTGACACATCCATTCTTCCTTGAAATATTCTTCCAGTTCTGTGAGATTCCTGGGTCATCTTGCATACACTGCTATTTTGAGGTCTAGCCACAGTTTTTCAATGATGTTCAGATCAGGTGACTGTGGGGGCCATTGTAAATCCTTCAGCTTGCGCCTTTTGAGTTAGTCTATTGTGCATTTTGACCTGTGTTTAGGATCATTATTGATACATAGAAGCCATCTACTTTTCACCTTCAGCTTTTTTACAGATGGTGTTATGTTTGCATCAAGAATTTGTTGAAATTTCATTGAATCCATTATTCCATCTACCTGTGAAATGTTCCCTGTGCCATTGACTGCAGCACAACCCTAAAGCATGATTGATCCACTCCCATGCTTAATGATTGGTGAGATGTTCTTTTCCTGAAATTCTGCGCCCTTTTTACTCCACACATACCTTTGATCATTGTGGCCAAAGAGTTCCATTTTAATCTCATCGGTCCACAGGACTTGTTTCCAAAATGCATCAGCCTTGTTTAGATGTTCTTTCGGCAACTTCTGATGCTGAATTTTATGGTGAGGAAGCAGGAGAGGTTTTCTTCTGATGACTCCGATGACTCTTCCGTGAAGGCCATATTTCAGCAGTTGTCTCTGAAAAGTAGGACAATGTGCAACAACTCTAGAGTCTGCTAAATCTTTCTGAAGATCTTTTGCAGTCAAGGGGGTTCTGATTTGCCTCTCTAGCAATCCTGCGAGCAGCTCTTGCTGAAATTTTGCTTGGTCTTCCAGACCTTATTTTGACCTCCACTGTTCCTGGTAATTGCCATTTCTTAATTACATTTCGAACGGAAAAAAGGGCATCTTGAAAATGCTTTGCTATCTTCTTATAGCCTTCTTCTTTGTGGGCCTCCACCATTTTCATTTTCAGAGTGCTAGGCAGTTGCTTAGAATAACCCATGGCTGCTCCATTTTATCACAATGTTAGAGGAGGCTTGGTTTTTATGAAGCTGGGAAATTTCATCATCTGGCCATTCCTAGCGATGATTGTGAACAAGCCATAACCCTAAGGCTGAGTTCACACGTGGCATTTTTTTCACGTTTCCGCGGCGGTTTAAAGCA
The DNA here is from genome assembly GCF_039654945.1 of Dendrobates tinctorius. Lineage (NCBI taxonomy): Eukaryota > Metazoa > Chordata > Amphibia > Anura > Dendrobatidae > Dendrobates > Dendrobates tinctorius. The sequence goes on along the minus strand of NW_027361801.1, from coordinate 25,591,168 downwards.
CGCGATTTTGCCGCGAAAATGCAAAAAATAAGCATCCCATGGGATTCCGCAATGCTGTGCTAATGCTGCGGTTTTACCGCGGCGGAATCGCTTCGCGGTAAAAACCGCAGCATGCTCATTTATTTTGCGGAATCACGGCGATCGAGCACCCATAGGAATGCATTGTTCCGCTTACTTCCCGCTTGTGGCTGTGCACACCATGCGAAAAGTAAGCAGAACATTTGCGGATGGTACCCACAGTCCGGAGGAGAGGAGACTGTCCTCCGGGCTTTGGGTACCATATCCCTGTTAAAAATAGAATTTAAAATAAAAAATATTGTTATTCTTACCTTCCGGCGTCCCGCGCAGCCTTCCCGATTCTCTCCACGCTCTCGTTCCCAGTAATCCTTTGCGAAAATGCCCGCGATGACGTCCGTTCTCGCGGGATCGTGAAGTCTCGCGGTCATTCGCGCGACGACATCGTGAATTACCGGTAGCGAGACATCGCGATCCGAGAACAGACGTCATCGCGGGCATTTTCGCAAAGGATTACTGGGAACGGCTGCGCGGGACGTCGGAAGGTAAGAATAACACCATTTTTTATTTTTTTTTGCATTTTATCTTTTACTACTGATGCTGCATAGGCGGCCTCAGTAGTAAAAAGTTGGTCACACTTGTCAAACACTATGTTTGACGAGTGTGACCAACCTGTCAATCAGTTCTCCAAGCGATGCTCTAGATCGCTTGGAAAACGCTAGCATTCTGCAAACTAAATACGCTTGCAAAATGCTAGTTTTTCCGCGGGAAAATTGCGGGAATTTAAAATGCGATTTTTCCCGCGGAATGGAATTCCGGAATTCTCGTGGTAATTTCCGCGAGAGTTCCGGTACGTGTGAACTTAGCCTAACAGGCTACTTAAGGCCTTAAACCTTGGTTTACGTTATCCGAGCACACAAATATCCACTGGTGCACAAACCTTTGCATTAGCCCATTTCTTGTAATTTTTAAAATGTAAAAAATTATTATTTTTTTTTGCCTAAAGAACAAAGGAAATGTGTCAGCTTTAATTTTAGGCCTTTTAGAGATCATTTCATCTTAAACTTGCTTAACTCTTCACAATAGCAACAATTTTTTACCAGGGGTGCCCAGACTTTTACATGCCACTATAAATATATTGGAAGCCTTCACTGGAAGATGTAAAATTCTGATACTTACAATGATGATAATCTGTACACGCGCCTTCTGCTTTATAAAAATCACAAGAATATTTGTTTTTACGGACAGGTGAAAAAGCACCCATGAACTCTTGTAACTCTGGGGTCCATATAGTATGTGGTTCTCAGACCCCCAGAATGTCGCTCACTCGTTGTTGGCAGCTCTAGATATTTTTTTCTACCACTCACTCTGGGGATTTCAAAGCATTACTGAAACAGGGCCCCGGGGACCGTGCCATATGGCTAGCAGAAAAAGGAAACATGTTACTGTAACTAAGATCAGATAACTGCACCATAGATTTGATTGTAGTCATGACTTTTATAGACGTTTTATGCTTTAATACCTGGTGGGCTCAATACCACCTGTTATAACTGTACGTAGATCTCGATCTAAAAAGGTTAAAGACCTGTAACCTACAGCAATACCAAAGGAGACCAGAACTGAGTCATTTAGTGTTGCATCATTGTGGGATATTCATTTTGACAAGTAAGTGAAACTAATAATAATGAAATAGTTTACGTGATTTACCCCAGGGCTTGTACAGATGACCGTATTTTTGTTCTGAATCAAATTTTACAAAACATCAGCTCGCACTTGGACCAATGTTATTCTATGGGTCCGATATATTTTTTTTTTTTTTTTTTTTTTTTTCCTAAGGAAAATTTGCGGCATGTCCGATTTGCATCAATAAATTGGATCACCCTCGGCTATGCAAATGAGTGGATTCGTCAAAAAAAATTGGACGTCACTGCTGACATCCGAGTGCAGTAATTTTTTTTTACAGACTGACAGAATAGAGTAGATGGAGAATTTTATTTCCATCTTCTCCACATTCAAGATAAGGGTGCGCAGGTCGCATGCAGAGTCATGCGCCCACAGGCGGAGCTAACAGGAAGAGGCGCGGCAGGGGGCGGAGCTTAGTGGCGGCCATGCGTAGACCAACTCAGATCTGTGCAACGCAAGTGTGAAACCAGCCTTACATTGATAGCGTATGTCAAGTTGCAAACTCAACTTACTAATATCAACTCGCTACAGCAGACAAATTCGCATCAAACTAAATCAGCTTTGATTCCTTAGACACATTGAGAATTGCTACTAGAGGCCACATTAGCTCGGCTGAATCCATACCTGTACCTTCCGCTAATTTTGCAGTTAGCAGGCAATGATATTTTAATCTGAATTATAAGCTGTCATTTATTATTGCACACAGTAAGGTGATTTTGCTGCAAGACTAGCATTATTACATAAGTGAACAGCTCATTTTCTCAGCATGCACAAAATAATTGGAATTCTATTTCCATTTTAAATGCAAAGGAAGAACACGACGCAGGCTGCGGCAGAGCCAAATTCAGTAAGGAAAATGCAGAATAATTAAACGTCCCCTTAAATGTGCAGCTCAGCATAGACCCCTGTCAAGGTTTCTATTTTTATCTTCCTGGAGGAGAAGCAGACATTGATGAGAATGCGTAATGCCTATTTCTGAATCTTGAAGGAGCCGAGGCCCATCTGTTTAGCCAACAATCTGAAATGCACATTCAGGTGCTCCGAAGCCTCCGGTCTGGGATTTCTATATATTTACTGCGCTAAACAAATCAGACGTAATTGGCCTTCGAGACGCACACATTGGGATCGGGATGTGATCAGACACGCACATTGCAGAAAATCACCATAACCTCGTCTGGATATTCAAGAAGAAATTCGCTGCTATATTACTCTTCTAAAAAAAATATTCTGCTCATATACTATCTTATTTCTAGATTCTTAACTTCTTCAGGACCTCTCATTGACTGTAAATGTTCTAAAACATCACGGCATAGAAGAACATCTACTTGCAACCTGCTGCGGGAACAAGGAACTGGTTGTCAGAAACGGCCAGCTTTCGCATAGAGAAGACAGAGATGGTTTACTAACGTCTATACCTTCTCAATTACCGTATACAGGAATAGGAAGCACTGATAGTGCTTCCTCCTCCATACACAGCGTTCATGTGACCACTGTGTATAGTGAGGGAGCAGGACTTGTAGAGATGAGCGAATTTGTTTGGATTTTGTCCTCGAATCTGATTTTGACATAATCGGGCCATATTCGAACACTATTCGTGCCGAATGTATGTCTTATGATCGGTTCCGAACATATTCGGTAATTTCTTCTCCCATTGACTCTAATGACATTCGGCTGTGTTCGACGAATATTTCAAAAACAATATTCGATTTCAATCATATTCGGAACCGAATCAGAGCAAATTTTCTCATCTCTAAGCAGGAGCTGCCAGGTCATAGGAGACACAGACAGCCTTGCTCTGCATTCAGGAGGCTACATTTCCCTTGTAACTGGGGCTAATGTACCAGCCCAAGTTACAAGGGAAGAAAGATGGAAAAAAAAATTTCAGTATTAAATGTTCCCCCCAAAGGTTTTTTATGACCTTATGGGGGAGGGCATAATGTTCAATGTAAAGTAAATAAAAAAAATAACAGGTACAAAATAAAATGACACTGTCAATCCAAATTGCTGTTATTAGCCCCACTTCTGTAAAAAAAAAAAGGAAAATAAATAAATGTCAGATATATAAAAATATGTGTTAAATAATGGAGAACAAATTTGAAAATGTATTTTAGTATTTTTTTTGTGGTCATAAGAAAAAAAAATCCAAAAAACAGACACTTATTTTCTATTTTCGTTTTCCCACCTATAATGCCCACTATAAGAAAAAAGGAGAGACCATGACAGTGACCTAAAAGTAATGCCCCATGTATCTGGATACTATGCCTTAATGCCCACACCCAAAAGGTCTACATTTAAAAAATGACCTTATCTATCTATAATAATAAATTATTTCATATCTTTTTGAATCTTTGTTTTCTACCATTTAAGCAACATCTTTGAAGTCATCATTTTGTTTCTCACCGCCCTGTGTGTTTGATTCCGCATACATGGTAATCACAGAATCTTTGCTATAAATTTCCCCTCTGTTTTAAATATGATGTCCAGATTATGAGTCCTGCCTGGACCGGAAAGGCATAGACGTGGTGTTTCCTATAGCAGAGTTGTTTTTACTTTTTATATGGTCTCATTCACACATCTGATTTTTCCACGTATGAGAAAAACAGGCTATTTATTTTAATCAGCTTTTGATCAGACTTTGATCAGAGTCCGGTCCTAGTGTGATCCTGTTCTCTCATACACCGAGAAAAATAAGAGTTTCTCCATCTTCTCCTTTCTGACAGTTCATGAATATTGGACCACACAGATGTCATCCAAGTGCTGTCCGATTTTTTTTCATGGAACCATTGACTTTTATTACCGTTTTTGTTCCCACCCCCAAATCAAATTCGACATGTCTCCATGGTTTTCCATTGGCATGTAAATGATCCCATAGAAAACACATGTATGAGTGCTATCCGTGAAAAACACATAACATTCATATGTGAAAATTGGACGTCTGAATGATCCCATATACACTATATGTGAGCACCGGTGCCGATCGTTAAATATATGGCAGAGATAATGAGAGGTGTTCATATTGTGAGATTCATTTTAAATTCCTCCTCCTGTCCTCACGAAAACAGAAGAAACCTCTGCAGGTAAAAAGATTTTAAGTATTTTTATTATCTCTTTTTTGTTTTTTAGCTATTTACATGTTTTTGTTGCTTTATGTTGTTTCTTTTTATACTTATATGTGAATGTTGTCATTTTAATACTTAAAACTTTAATTAATTTGTACTTTAAAGAATCCAGGGTCTTTCTAGTGGCATGTAACCCTTTTACTGGTGGAGATAGTTGGAAATGTTTGGGGACGACTCTCGCCGATTAGGGGTAGCTGCTTCTTGTTTATCGGGGATGTGTGGACTGTGTTGGGTTGAGATTTATGCTCAACTTCCAACATGAGTGAGAATATACAGCACAATTAGCACATTTCGGATAAAATATATTTCATAAATATAGAACCATCAGGATTTTAAGCATTTTCATATTCTTAGTAATGTCATTCTCTATATTATTTATTCATATTTCCATGAGCTGGTATCTGTAGAATTTAGAAAAATTCAGATAACCACCGAAAATTGCAATTTTCTAGAGGGATAACTTTTCAAATGTCGGGCAAATATATATATTTATAAATATATATATATATTTACATAGAAGGAACTGGTCTAAATATGTGATGTTCTCTGAAAGGGTATGAACTTTTACTGAGGTTTCCCTGTATAATACTTTGAAACCATGGGACTCCGTGGTACATGACAACACGTCTATGAATATCATGTGACGATACATCTTGAACATCCATCTATACCTCTCCGGGATCCTCCCAGCTAATATTTCATTGCTCTATGCAATATTCCCAGCTCTGCAGTGTATATAGTGTTCCCAAGACTAGGAACAGTGTTTACTCTGAGTATGGGATTTTCATACACACTCGCACTAGGACTTGTTATTTCTCCAGTAATTGTAATTGTTTTACCCTCCTTGCACAATTGCAATATTTTTTGTATTAAATGTTTTAAAGATGATAACGAAACAGCAATTTAAGTGCTAAACAAGTCATTCCCTATCCAATCAGTAAGGGATAACTTGTTGATCGCTTGGGATCCAAATACTTGAACCCTCGGCAATCCTAAAATTGGAGTTCTGGAATAATGAAAATGGAACTTTGAAGCCTCTAATTGAATGTAGTGGAGGTGTGCATGGTCGACCTCCGCTCCGATCATTGTCTATTGGACTGCTGGAAATGGCTATATTCTTCAGTTCCATAGACTATGAATGCAGCGAGGGCCGAGCACCTAAATTCAGGTTGAGGATATGGAGAATTGTTCTGGGGGTTTCTTTCAGTGCCTCAATCTTAGGATTGCTGGGGGGAGTACCTGAAAAGTTATGCTAACTGGGCAGTTGGGTGGCTCAGTGGTTAGCACTGTTGTTTTGCAGCACTGGGGTCCTCAGTTAAAATCCCACCAAGGATAACATCTGCAAGGAGTTTGTATGTTCTCCCCGTGTTTGTGTGGATTTCTTTCGGGTTCTTTGGTTTCCTCCCACACTACAAAGACATATAGATTGTGAGCCACAGTGGTGACAGTGATGATGATGAATGTAAAGCGTTGTAGAATTAATAGCATTACATTAGTGAGTAAAATAAATTAAAAATTAAAAATACATTATAGATAGGTGTATACATTTTTTGGGGTGGAATGATGCTTGAAAATTACCTACAAAGTTAAAGTATATACACTGCTCAAAAAAATAAAGGGAACACTAAAATACCACATCCTAGATATCTCTGAATGAAATATTCCAGTTGCAAATTTTTATTCATTGCATAGTGGAATGTGTTCAGAACAATAAAACATAACAATTATCAATGTAAATCAAAATGAATATCTCATGGAGGTCTGGATTTGGAATGATACTCAAAATCAAAGTGGAAAATCAAATTACAGGCTGATCCAACTTCAGTGGAAAAGCCTCATGATAACCATTTGTGCAAACACATGCACATTTGTGGCCTGCTGGAGGTCATTTTGCAGGGCTCTGGCAGTGCTCCTCCTGTTCCTCCTTTCACAAAGGCAGAGGTAGAGGTCCTGCTGCTGGGTTGTTACCCTCCTACGGCCCCTCCATGTATCCTGGTGTACTGGTCTGTCTCCTGGTAGTGCCTCCAGCCTCTGGACACTATGCTGACAGACACAGCAAACCTTCTTGCCACAGCTGGCATTAATGTGCCATCCTGGATGAACTGCACTACCTGAGCCACTTGTGTGGGTTGTAGAGTCCGTCTCATGCTACCACGAGTGTGAAAGCACAACCAGCATTCAAAAGTGACCAAAGCATCAGCCAGAAAACATTGGTACTGAGATGTGGTCTGTGGTCCCCACCTGCAGAACCACTCCTTTATTGAGGGTGTCTTGATAATTGCCAATAATTTCCATCTGTTGTCTATTCCATTTGCACAACAGCATGTGAAATTGATTGTCAAACAGTGTTGCTTCCTAAGTGGACAGTTTGATTTCACAGAAGTTTTATTTACTTGGAGTTACATTCTGTTGTTTAAATGTTCCCTTTATTTTTTTGAGCAGTGTAGATACTTTCGACTGCAGATTTTATATCCATGCATTTTGGATACCAAAAATATTTTTTTCAACAGTTTTTTTTTTCATAAAGTCCTGATCATTAGCTTCTACAGGCGCTCGGTATCAAAGTACGTAGCAGACTGCAGAATAAGATAAAGGAGATTTTGTCTGTACGCTCCTTCCAATGGCAAGATTTGTAACTGTTACATTTTTTATTCTGAATCATCTTCTAATCTTACTTCTGACCACATGTAAGATGGACTTTGATGTGGTCGAAAAATGTTACATTAATAAATAAATTAATTTTAGGTTGATGCCTGTTTTAAATGTTATGGGGCTCTATAATTTTGGTGCATGCCCCTGAATAGTGCAGCTTGTCATGCATGTCGGCTTACATTTCTTACCGAATAGACCTGTATTTTTGGTTTATTTGCCCTTTAAACTTGTGTGATTCTGTTTGAGTCATTGAGTGCTCTGATAACATTAAGATCAATGAACCGCCTCTGATTAAAATTGTCAGAAATCTCTGCTAAATCAACTTGTCACTTCTTGTGTTGATAGCCCAGTGATAGAGATCCCATACATTATTAATCCTACATTTAATTATGTCTCTTTTTTGTTCAAAGCGTAAAAAGATGCACTATAATAAGCAATTCAGTACAGGGAGAGCAATTAAGAGTTTCACTTTAGAATAGTATAATTTTTTAGACATATCATCCATATTGAGTCATTCAGTGAAGAGCAGAAGTTCCCATAATACATTGCATTGGAGCTTCATATCATAACGGCTGGGAAGGGTGTAAAGGTGAGATGCCAGCTGGAAACTGGTGCTACCCCAATAAGCTTATATTACTCTAGTATTAAAGGTGAAAAAAGGAATGTGAGTGCTTGATAGACCCCAGAGCATAATATAACATCAGCAAACCGAATTTCATGGGAAAAAAAATTGTAAACAGGCAACTTTGACTTTTGCCGGATTGGCTCATCTCTACTTATCGGTAACAGTACACATTCTGTGTAATATATGAATGTGCCAAGATGAAGGTCAATTAGCTCATTTTCTTTAGTGGTCTGAGAACCACTTAACATCACACATAGCACATGCCGCAATTAGGGAGCCAATTGTACGGGACAAGGATCATCCGAATGAGCACTTACTGTCACGATTCCACCACTCAGTGTGTCTTGGACGCAGTTACTGACAACTCAAGTGTCCAATCTAGTTCGGGGGTGTGCTGAACTGTCAGTATTGTGATCTAGTGCTGGAGCGTGCTGAGCTGCCATTATTTTGAGTGATAGCTCGGCCATCCAATCTAGAACTGGGAGGTGCTGAGCTTCCTTCAGGTGTTCCCTGTTCCAGGTAATTACCCAGCTACTTAACTGAGCTGTCTATCCCAGATGGCTGCCAGTTGTAGTTTTTAGCTGTGTGTCGCTTGTGACCTGTGCCTTGTGCTTTGTATGCTTACATTTTGATATTTTGTTGTTGGATCCTGGATTTACCTATTGAATACTCGTTTGCATTACCCTTTTTGTCTTCATGCACTCTGACCTTAGAATTCTAACTTTGGACTGTGACCTGACTACGCTTTTTGTTTTACCCTTTTGTATATGATGCGCCCTATTGGTATCTGACCACGGAGCTTTTGACTACCCAAGTGTCACGGCTTGTCCATGAGTAGTGACTAGCGTCACACTTACAGACATTCTTTCCGTACTGTTGCCCAGTGTAAACATGTCAGCAAAAGACATACAATAATTCCCTTGCTTACAGTTGATCACATCATTTAATACAAACTTAAAAATCATTGGGTAACAAAAAGAAACATAAAGTAACAGACCACAGTCTGTGGACTACTAGCTATCACAGATATCACTACCAGATATTTCATCAGGAGATGACAAAATCCCAGGTGGTGATGAAACGCTTGTTGTGGCTTAGAGGTCATTGCCCCACAATATGATGACAAAAAGGTATCCTTATTATGTCCTCTTATGGATATTATTTTACCTACTTGGTTATTTGTTTTGCGCTATAGGATATATTTTTGGTGTAAACAATATTTACCTTATAATATGCACATGGTATTATTATTTTTTTTTGTGATTATCTTGTATCATTGGTTATCTATTGTATTTTGCTATCAGTATTTTACTGTATAGATCAGCTTAACATTTCGGTACCTCTATTATCATTCTCTGTGATATCCAGTAGTCCACAGACCTCTTGTGGTCTGTTTCTTTTTCTGTCTTATTTGGTACTTTAATGTTTCATTTTATTAATATTGAATAATAAATGTAATCTTTTTATATATCTGAAACAGTTGTTTTGTTTGCTGTAGGTTTAAATATGTCATATTAATGGGGGGGATTTTTTTTATAAGCATGGGGAAACATTAATATTTTCTGCATTAAAAATCATTGAGGAAAATGTATTAATGTTTGCCATACAAGAAAGTTTTGAAAAGTTGCAGATTTATTACAATAGTTTATGCTGTTGTATGCATTTTTTCACTGTCTAGTCTAGGTTTACATCACCTATTGCACTACTTATTAAATGGGACCGTGCCTACTTGTCAAAGTGCAGAAAGTTTCTAAAACATAATAAACTTGGTGAAAGTCATGAAAAGCAGGTTTTTTCTGTGCAAATTTCACATTTTGCTTAGCAAATTTCATTTTGGTAGCAGCACGTCCTCACATGGAAGCAAATAATGTGCGGTGCACGATAATATAAGTGTGGAGGGTGGTGATGCAAACAACGCATGCATCATCACTCACGCAATCCTTATGGCAACTGCAATAAGTATCTTGCGAATTGGAGCTTGTTACTTCCAATGTGTAATATATTGGCCCTTTAGTAGGAGAAATAAATTAAAAGAGACCAAGAGTGAAAGTTGGATGGTCTGAAGCTTGTTATTCCTGAAATGCATTAGTGACCACCAGATCACATTCACCCAAGTTTTTGGGATAACACTTTTTATCTCCTTGCTGCTGCCTTGCCCTAAGTTTTTCTTTGCTCCACTTATTGCTCATTGTACTTGTAGACTCTGATCTAAAATACATGGATTTTAGCACTTTTTGGCTGAAATTAAACTCAAGGAAACATCTTCGTGGACAGTTTTTTTTCTTATATTTTTCTGTTAGACTATTTTACATGCACCTATGTGAAGTTACATTTGCAGTACATGTTTCGAACACTCATCCCCTTCTTGGTTTTCACATACACTGCAACACTTGGGTTGCTAGGTTGGAGCTTGTTGCTGGTTGTGAACTTGACCTGCTCCATCTGCACCTGCTCCGCGCATGACGTGGATTATGCAGTTAGACTTTAAGGGCACATAGTGTTAATGCAATGTTTATTACAGAAGGTAGTACAGATTACGTAATACCTGGACTTCTATTCTATCATCACTTTTAATGGATCGAGAAGGATCAATTATTTTGCTTTCCAAGAGAAGGTCTTTTATTTTTGAAATGTAGGTTATGATTTATTTTATTTTAATTTTTTTTCTTATATAAGAAATACTATGGTCACAATCACTTTAAGGAGAACTCAAGTAACCCCTATAAAGTACTAATAGACCCAGAAGAATGACCAGGAATCCTATCTGTGCATAAAAGCCCCCATACATTGGCCAAACCCCCTGATTTTGTCCGACTGTCTAATGTGTATGGCGCCTTCCAACTCTCCCCAACAGATGATGTCGGGGAAGAGAAGGAGCCAGCAGACTCGTAGTATTTACATTATTTGGTTATAAGCCACCCAAGATTGATTCGAGCGTTCCTGTGTAGTGGGGACTCAGAAGAGATAGCTGACGATTGTCTGTTGAGTATGGGTAGCTTTACTCAGCTATAATAAGCAGGAAAGTTTTATATGACCACTAATTTTTACAATTATTATATGATCCCTAATAAATACTTACAAAGCGAGAACTGTGTGTCCACCAAAGAAGGAACTTGTTTCTTAATTGTACTGGATGGATCCAGCCTCAGGGATGTCCATGTGCCCTAACAGGATAGGGTGGGTTATTCTTCATTCTTAGAAGTGGATCTTTAGAATTTCCTGTCATTGAGGAACATATCATTAGATTGTCATTTTCCCACATGTGGTTCATTTAAATGTAGCACTAAATTTTTGATGGACTTTTGGATGGCTTTTGATTTAAGCAGAAGTCGTTCTGACAAACCTGTGGACATAGACGTGAAAGCAGGTCATGGGATGCAGTGACAGACAGAAGGCAGAACAAGGGTTAACAAATTTAACAGTTTTTACTCTAACAGGAGGGTTAACTCCTCGCAAGGAGATGAATGGTTAAACGGGGGAATAATAGTCCAATTGTAAAGGATATGCAGAGTTAATAAACAAAGTGATGGCAGTTCTCATATGCACTTATCATGTAAGTAGTTCCTCAGACTGCAGGTACTACTTGGGGGTTGGAAGCGCCAACAACGGCGGTCTCGGTGTTTGGCCAAGAAGTTTCTGTTGGTAATGGCGGTCTGTTTTCTGGCTACAGCAGTTGGTCTCCGGCACCTTCCGCTGAGCCCTGTCCATGAGCATATGTGGCCAGAACAAACAAGGCCGCAGCACTATCAGGGTCCACCGTGGGTGGGAAAATATATGCTGGTAAGGTGGGACGCAAATGTCTATTCAGCACCCGGTTTTCTCTATGTGGCACATGCGCTGTATTCACTGTCACGAAACGCACGACACCTTGCTTTTTGCCAGTTAACGGGCATGCTGCACTTCCCTCTCTGCAATCCCTGCTGGTGACGGCGGGTGTCCACAGACGTGTGCCGTTGCAGTCCCGGTGCTCAAGGGATGTAGCACTTGTCTCTCTGTCTGGCACGCTGCCTCTTCCCACCAAGACTGACTGACTGCTTCCGTGCGTGCTATCGCCTCTTAGCCACGTCCCCTGTTTCCAAGTGTAAAGGTCTGTCCATTCTCTTACTCTTTCCCCCGGACAACAGAGGTAACAGCCCTGATAGTTCCGGACCTGGCACAGGAAAGGTACCTGGTTCTCCTCCTTACAGACAGAAGAGGTCCTCGTGCAAGAACAGTGTAAGGGCCCTTCGCAGTCCAATATTGTGTCTCTGACAGAAGCCTCTTGCTAATCTGGAGGTGGTAGTAGCCCCCTTACCTCCTGGGCTCATGCATGGCTGCTCAAACTGCACCAATGATGTGTCCACCATTGTGCTAAACAATCCAAGTTGCCATCTAGAACAGGGGTGGGGAACCTTTTATCTGCCAAGGGCCATTTGGAATTTTATAATAGCGTTCAGGGGCCATATAAATTTCTTAACTTAAAAATTAGCCAACTATATTATTCAAACATTTAAATAACTTGCAGCTCCCCCCCACACAGTAAAGTGCAGCTCCCCTCACACACAGTATAGTGCTGCTCCCCCCACACACAGTATAGTACAGCTTCCCCCACACACAGTATAGTGCATCCCCCCACACACAGTATAGTGCAGTTCCCCCAACACACAGTACAGTGCAGCTCCCCCAACACACAGTACAGTGCAGCTTCCCACAACTTACAGTACAGTGCAGCTGTGTTATGAATGGGTCACTGAGGAGGAACAACAAAAAGCTAAGTCCCAGAAAACCAGAGATGTTGGTCGCTATGCAGATTGCAGATCCCTGATCTTAACCACACAACTAACAGTAGCAGTGGAGCATTCCTACGTTGTTCCTAGATGCCTCATCACCGCCGGAGGACTACATAAACCTAAAGCAAGAAAAGGGAAAACTAACTGCCCCAGAGCAGACCCCAAAGGAAAAGACAGCCCCCACACATGTATTGACGGTGAAGCAAGATGAAAACACAAACACAGGCAGAAAAATAGGCTGAGCAAACGATGGGGCCCGACTAACTAGAAGGGACAGGAAAGGAAAGCCACTGTCTGCAATCTGCCAAAAAACCCTACCAAAAACAATGTCCAACACGTCTGATAGCAAAATTAACCCTGAAGTCACTAGACTTCTCCCACTATATCAGCACTCTGAAATATTCTGAAACAGAGCAAAAAGAGGCCAATCTAATAAGGGACAAAAAGGCAAATTGGCAAATACAGATAAATAGGAGTGGAAGTTCAGCATAGCCCCAGCAGGGGCAAGCTGACCACACAAGAAACTGAATTGACCAACAAGCGCAAGTGTGAACATTAGCAAAAAACAAATTTAACTTAAGAAGACTGGAAGAGAGCTGAAGTCCAAGACCTGAGAAGCAGACTGAATCACCAGCACTAGGATAGGGTGTCGGCTGTATTATATCCAGTCTGATACACCAGAGATCCAATCGTTATCCTTCTCATCAGGTGGCAGATCACTACCACTTAAACCAACCTCACTACCTCCTGTCACCACCAGAAGGAGAACGGAAGGAGAACTCTCAACTGGTGGAGCAGAAAATGAGCTCATAACACAGCTCCCTAGCACAGTATAGTGCAGGTGCAGCGCCCTCAATACACAGTATAGTGCAGCTCCCCCCACACACAGTATAATGCAGCACCCCACCAACACACAGTATAGTGCAAGTGAAGCACCTCACCAACACACAGTATAGTGTAGATACACACACAGTATAGTAAAGCCCCCACATTCTGACACACACACACACACACACACAATGATGCATTTACACATACTCACCACTCCTCCTTGTTGCCCGCGCTGCTCCATGCTCTGTTCCAGGCTCTGCTCCGGTGTCATCAGCTCCACTGCTGGTACAGCGTGGCAGACGATGAAGTGACATTATCGCACGCTCACCGAGTCACAAGCAGAGGGGGCGTGATGGGAGAGGGAGCGTCTAACGCTCTCTCCTCCATCACTGCTTTCAACTGTATCGGCATCTATGATGCCGATAAGTTGAATGAGCGATAGGGGCGGCGCAGGGCTATATAGTGGCTGTCCGCGACCTCTGAAAAATCAAAGGGCCTGTGGCCAAAAAGCGGGCAAAGTGGCTGCGGGCCGCACCAGATGATATTGCAGGTCGTACCTTCCCCTCCCCTGGTCTAGAACATGGAGAGGGACAGAGCAGCAACTTATATCTCAAGAGGTGGGCTCAATGATCTCTTACTCCAAAGATCTTGATTATGCCATAGCTTGAGAATTAAGGGTGAGCGTAAAGAAAGAGCGATGGAAAAAGAAAAGAATGTTTAGACTTTTCAGATATAATTTACCCCTTAGCAACCAGGGGTATATTTGGTTTTGCATTTTCATTTTTTGCTCCCCTGCTTCCCAGAGTCATAACTTTTTTTATTTTTCAAGGTCATTACGAGTTCATAGACACCAAACATGTTTGTTTTTTATCTAAGTGATGAGAAATAATAAAAATTCCAAAGTTTGTAAAAAAAAAAAAAAAAAAAGCTGCCATTTTCCGAGACTCGTAGCGTCTCAATTTTTCGGGATCTGGGGCTGGGTGAGGGCCATAACTTTGTTTTATTTTTCAGTCAATATGGCTGTGTGAGGGCTTATCTTTTGTGAGGCGAGTTGTACTTTGAACGACATCATTGGTTTTACCATGTCGTGTACTAGAAAACAGGAAAAAAATTCCAAGTGCGGTGAAAATGCAAAAAAAGTGCAATCCCACACTTGTTTTTTAACTAGGTTCACTAAATGCTAAAACTGACCTGCCATTATGATTCTCCAGGTCATTCCGAGTTCATAGACACCAAACATGTTTATGTTTTTTAGTGGTGAGAAAAAATAAAAATTCCAAAGTTTGTAAAAAAAAAAAACAAAATTGCCGTTTTCCGAGACTCGTAGCGTCTCAATTTTTTGGGATCTGGGGCTGGGTGAGGGCTTATTTTTTGCGTTCTGATCTGACATTTTTACTGATACCATTTTGGTGCAGTTATGATCTTTTGATCGCCTGTTATTACAATGTTGTGAGTCGTGACCAAAAAAATGTAATTCTGGGGTTTTGATTTTTTTCTCGTTACACTGTTTACCGATTCAATTAATTCTTTTTATAAATAAGTTTTTATAGTTTTTATTTTTAAAAACTTTTTTACTTTTTACTTGCTTCAATAGTCTCCATGGGAGACTAGAAGCTGCAGTTGTCTGATCGTCTTCTACATAGAGCAGGGCTGTCCTCTATGTAGCCATACAGCAGGGCTGTCCTCTGTCTGCTCTATGTAGCAGACAGATACAGACAGAGGATAGCAGGGCTGTCCTCTGTCTGCTCTATGTAGCAGATATGCTCACTTGCTTTGAGAGCCGACCACCAGGTGGCACTCATAGTGATCCAGCAATGACAACAGGGGTCTCCTGCTGACCCTGGGTTGTCATGCCAACCCATTGGCAACCCTTGGTCATGTGACACGAGCGCCGATGGGAGGAGGTAATAATGCCGCTGTCAGAGTTTGACAATGGCATTTAACATGTTATCGGCCGCGGATGAATCGCGATTCCACCTGTTTTGGGCACATGTCAGCTGATCAGATCAGCTGTCATGTGCCAAAAAAGGTGGGGGCTCATCGCCAGAGCCTGCAACAAACGGGGAGGCATCCAATGACGGACTGTCTGTCTGTCATTGGATGTTAAGGGGTTAAAGGGAATCTGTCAGCAGGTTTTTGCTAGCTCATCTGAGAGAAGCATAATATCGGAAAAGAGACCCTGATTCCAGCGATGTATCACTTACTGTACTGGGTACAGCAGTTATGAAACAAGTTCTTAGTTTTAGCATATAGTAGAGCTCAGAAAACTGATCCCGTCCACACCACTGATTAGCAGCTTTCTGTGTATATTGTATGTTGACAATAAGCTGCTTATCACTGCTGGAGGCAGGGTTAGACCAGGAGGCACAGGGCAGCTATTGTGGCAGTGATAATCTCCTGCTGATAAAACACTTATTGCATTGAAACAACAGCATACAGCCTAAGAAATGACACATCACTGAAATCAGTTACTGAGCCCCTAACTCATGTTGTCCTCAGAGTACATAGCAAAAACTTGATGACAGATTCCCTTTAAGCCCATTTGTATCGCTAAAAATATTGTTATCTCATTACAGAATCCTCATTAGGCTCAACAAAGGAGATATTTATATGGTGTTATAAAACATATTTATTCATAAGTAAAGTTTTACAGCGCTTGTTACAGGGGCCAACCTTTTTTCAGTAAACTTTTCCATTATCCTCCCCGGGTCTTGGGCCTTCTCACCGCAACCAGGGGGGTCTATGTTGTTTGGCTGCCACACTGAGGTCATGTCACCAGTGCTGCAGCCAATCAGTGAGCTGAGCAGCTTCGCCCATCTAGACGGCGCTTACCACTGATCTCACTGATTAAGTGCAGTGCTGTCCACCTGATGTCAGCGCTGCAGACAAACAACAGAGAGAGGAACGGCAGCAGTGAGTTTTTTAAAAGCAAAAGGAGCATGTAAAATTTCATTTTCTGAAAGGGGATAGCACATTTAATATTTCTTTAGGATACAAAAATTGATAAAATCAAAAGGCAAATTCTTTATCTATGTTCCCTCAATTCATTCAATGAGGGCAACAATGGAGCAGCTTTTTTATGTGTCAGTCGTAATTTTTATGGCACAAAGGGTCCTGAAATAAGACCCAATTTGCTCGTAATTTGATTCTTCTTTTTCTGTGGTTCCATTGAGGCATCTCCAGTCTGCAAACACAAATGTTAGGCCTCTTTCACACATCAGGTTTTCGCCGGCAGGCGCGATCCGGCACTTTTGACAAAAACCGGATCCGGCGAAATGCAATGCCGGATCCGGTTTCCCCCCCCAGTGACTTGCATTTGCGCCGGATCGCGCCGGATGGCCATGTGTTTCATCCAGTTTTCGCCGGAACCGGCAATGTGTCGCAATCCGGCGTCTGGAAAAAACGGCTACTGTAACGTTTTTTGTCTCCGGCGAAAAAGCCGGACACGCCGAATCCGGCGTGTCCGGCTTTTTCACACAATGCGCCAGATCCGTTTTTTTGGGTCTGAGCATGCTCAGTAGCTCTGCCCACAGCACACATATATAAAAGCATGACAGTGGGACCCTCAGCCACACCCAACATGCCACCAAAGACAGCAACCAGGCGCAGGAGAAGGCAGGAGACCACTGCAGCACCATCAGCACCACCACCACCCCAAATGGAGCAGGAAAGGGAACATGCAGAACAACGGGAGGGGAGTCCAGCAGCAGATGAGAGACGGTAATTATCAAATCCCCCATTCCTAAAAACTAGGGCCATGGAATATCAAGATATTCATTGGCCCTTTGTTTCTCTTTATTCAACAGCCGCCCAAGAGATGCAGCAGCAGCAGCAGCAGCACTGGCAGCAGCAACAGCAGCAGCACCACCCACAGCCATGGAGTCTGGCCAGCAACATGACAGCACATCTTCTTCTTTACGAGCCCTCCCTCGCATCGTCAGCTTTTGACGGTAAGTTTTTATTTCCAAAATCCATCGTCTCTGTAATATATGTCTATTCATTGCCTTTTATTTCAAAACAGGAATCACAAGCTGAAGAGGAGCTCCCAGAAGAAGGAAGGGGTGGACAGACACCTGGAGTGGGCTCACAATTGGTAAGTTTTTTGCATCAAACGCAGAAACACAACATCACACTACACACAACACATAGAAAACAATGTACCGCAGACCTCACACAGCAAACAAATGCCAACATCCAAACACATAAATTTTTTTCTTTTCTTCTCTAGCCTTCCCAATCTGGTGCTCGGCCAAGAGGTCCTCGCAGTGCCTCCCAGTGCCTCCCAGGGTCGTCGGCGACAGCAACGCGGCGGTCACCAGTGTGTAAGTATAATGTTTAAGTTAAATTTTGGTACACTTTTTATTTCATGTCTTAAGTGTGGTGACTAATTTTGCTATTTTTCTATTTTACTTTAACAGCCTTCACAGCGTGCTCCCGACTCAGACGGTGAGGATGGAGGAATTGATGTTGACCACCTCATCGATCTCGTCAGAGAAAGGGAGCCGCTATGGAATATGGCTGACCGCCGCCATGCTGACCTGATTGTTACCCGATGACTCTGGGGAAAAAAATCTGTTTGCTCCTTGTGGGCCGCTGGGAGGACCTCGATGCTCGGGCCCAGATTAAAGAGCGTAAGTATATACAGTACCGGTTGCTTGATGTAAACCAGTGTTTCCCGAACTCCAGTCCTCGTGGTCCCCACGGATCATGTGTTCAGGATTTCTATTTACTATGGAAATCCTGAAAACATGACCCCTGGGGACCATGAGGACTGGAGTTTGGGAAACACTGATGTTGTATACTAACCACTTTGTCCTTTCTCGTTTCAGGGGACAGAATTGTGAAGCGGTGGCGGTCTGTGAGGGATCGTTTCAAGAAGGAGTTCAATAAAGAGATGCGGGCCCCGAGTGGATCTGGAGGATGCAGGAGCAAGTACAAGTACGCACGAGCCCTGTCGTTCCTCCGGGATACACTGGTCACCAGAAGGTAAATATTACACACCCCATGTGAAAAAAAAATGTTTAGATGTAACAATTTTTTTTCAGCCAGGGCCATGCCATGTCACTATTTTAATTGTTTTTTTTCTCTTTATTCCACAGCACGGTGAGCAGCACTCGGGAGCCTGCACGATTGGACCCTTCTGAGGCGATCCCTGAGGAGACCAGCACCGAGGGACACTTCGACCGCCCCGGTACATCTGCACCTTCCCACACATTCGACCCATCTGTCCCATCCACCAGCAGAGGAGCATCGTGGCCGCCTACATTACATGAAGCTGCTGGTGAGGAGATCGCTTTCCCTTTACCCCACCCTTCTGCCCCTGCCACCTCTAGTACACCTGCGGGTACTGGGCGGCAGCGGCAGAGGGGTCAGGAAAAGACTTATGCACCAGAGTTCTTGCATCTGAATGCATCTTTCCAGAACTGTCTAAAAGTCTTGTCAGAGCAAATCTCTGCAGGCTTTCAGCAGATCAACTCCAGCATTCTGGAGGTGAAGACACTTCTGCAAACCATGCATTCAGAAGCAAGATCTTCGCCAAACCACACCTTTTTCAGGTCTGATGTGGAGCGCATGGAAACGCTCTCTCCTACCCAGCAGATGCATGTAATGCATTCATGCCACGGTGCTCTTCAGCACGTTACCTCCCAACCTCCTCCTCCCACCCCAGTAGTTCCTCCAGCCACTTTCCATCCTCCCCCTCCTATTACATACCAGCCACCTCCCCAGTACCAGCAACCTCCCCAGTACCAGACATCTCCCCACTTCCAGCAACCTGCCCCGTACCAAACTCCTTCCCCATACCAAACTCCTTCCCCATACAACTTTCCATCAACATCATCTGCTCCTACAGTCCCTGCCCAACCCTCCACTCCACCGCCCACCACCTCTTCTGCCTCCCACATGTCCACCCATTCTGTAGCTTTTTCCACACCTTCACCTCTAACTGTTCCTTCCCCACCACGATCCCAGTCCTCTCTCCACACTCCCAGTGTCGAAGTGTCCCGCAGCCCCTCCAGCAGTATTTCCACCCCACACTACACCGATTTGTAATGTGTGTTTTGTAATAAAAATGCCCATTTGGTTTCAAACCTTTATTAAAAAAGTTTTTTTCACTTTAAAAACATTTTACCAAAAAAAAAAATTTTAAATAAAAGTTAAATTATTGTTTACACTGGTTGTCTGTCATTTCTTTCTGCGGCAAAATATGTTAAAAAAAAGGTTAAATACAGGGTATTTAAAAGGTTAAAAGGATCTCAAAACCAGGTATATAACTGTAGGTAAAAGGTAAATAAATTTTACCTTTTTGCCACAGTTGTGTTTGAAGCAAAGTATTTCACCTAAAAAGTTGTGTTTATTGTTGGTGATTTCCTAACAATGTACACAACTTTTGTTAAAAGGTGAAATACTTTGCATAAAACACAACCAGGTACACACCTGTGGCCTAAAGCTAAAAATGGTAAGACCATGACAAGATAGCCAACTTTGGTTGGCAAAGGTATATACTGTTGGTACAGAAGGTACACAAGTTTGGTTAGGGCACAAATCTTTCACACTCTGTCATCCTGCCAGTGTACTCTGCCTTGAGGTGACATAAAGTATAGTGCAAAATTGTCCCTCATTACTGAAACCGTCACAGAACTTCTAGTGGTAATGTCATGGTAATCTTGCAAGGTGGTTTCTTCAGAGGTGTCCTCAATGGAAATGGGTTCCTTGCAGATAACAAAATTGTGGAGTACCACGCACGCTTTGATCACCTCGTCCACAGTTTCTGTCTTGAGGTTGATCGCAGTCAATAGGACCCACCATTTGGCTGTCAGAATACCAAAGGTACATTCAACCATTCTTCTTGCTCTTGTGAGGCGGTAATTAAAAATGCGTTTTGTTCTTGACAATCCTCTGCTAGAGTACGGTTTCAAAAGGTGTTCTGACAGCTGGAAGGCTTCATCCCCTACACAGACAAATGGCATAGGTGGACCAGATGTTTGCGGCAGCGGTCTAGGTGGTGGGAACTGGAAGGTGTTTCCATACAGTTTACGCCCCATGGCAGACAGTTTGAAAACTTGAGAGTCATTGGAGCGACCATAGGCCCCAATATCAACAGCAATAAATTTGTATTCCGCGTCAGCGATGGCCATGAGGACAATTGAAAAATATTTCTTGTAATTGAAATATTCCGATCCCGATCCGGCTGGCTTTACAATGCGGATATGTTTCCCGTCCACAGCGCCCAAGCAGTTCGGAAACTGACATATCTGTTGAAACTTTTCTGAAATTTCAATCCACCTCTTTGTTGTGGGCTCTGGTAAAAACTCTTCAGCTAAGGAGTCCCACAGTGCACGGCATGTGTGCATCACTATTCCAGATATGGTGGAAATCCCGAGTCTGTACTGGAAATGCAGTGACGAAAGGGATTCTCCAGTTGCAAGAAATCTGTGGGGAATTAAAAAACAATCAATTAGTTTAAAATCACAGCATTACATACCAAAAGTCAGCTATAACACTTGGAGCTGCAAACTACCACCAACAAGATTGCAGTGAAAGTGTGCTCTGATGCGAGCATATCCAATAAATGTGGCTTACCTTAAAGTCACCATCAGACCCTCTGCGGGTGAAACAGAGAAGCGGCAATAGGTGTCCGCTTTTCTTATGAGGTGTGCAATGCGCTCCACCAAGTAATCAAAATTCTCCATTTTCATCCGAACATATCCAAAAAATTTCTCCGGGTTTCGTCTAAGGTCCATGCAGAGTGTAGAATAGACCGCACGCGTCATTCTCTTGGCTGTGATGGGGTGGATCCACAAACGTCGTCTACGATGCCTGATGCGCTGCTTTCTCGCTCTCTCCTTCTCCAGAACAATCACCCTCAAACGATTCGCCTCCGCTGTAAAATCCGCCAAATTCTTCAAAATATTTCCAATCACAACATCCATCTTCGCCAGTCACTTGCACTTCTCTCCAACCTGCACTTTCTCCTCTACAACCTGTCAAAGAAGGGCTGTAGGAACACGCTATATATAGTTTTTCAGTAGCCAATCCCGTTCGGAAGGCCACAAGGGGCGATTTTAAAAACCAGATCCGGCGTAATCCATCGAAAAACGGATCGAAAACTGGATGAACCGGATGAGACGGATCCGGTTTTGGCTGTCAAGCGCAAGACGGATCCGGCAGAAAACCGGATCCGTCACTTCCGGTTTTACTAAACATTTGCCGGATCCGGCGCTCCGGCACGACACCGGAACGCGCCTGACGCCGAAAACCTGATGTGTGAAAGTAGCCTAATACTTATATTGCATGAGCCACAAATACATCGGCCCATTGCACCATATAGTCTAGAGTGTCACCATGGCCTATGCAGAAAAAGGATGGGATTCACTTAAATCTATTTGGGGGGGCTAAAATATACAGTCATGGCCAAAAGTATTGACACCCCTGCAATTCTGTCAGATAATATTCAGTTTCTTCCTGAAAATGATTGCAAACACAAATTCTTTGGTATTATTATCTTCATTTAATTTGTCTTAAATGAAAAAACACAAAAGAGAATGAAGCAAAAAGCAAAACATTGATCATTTCACACAAAACTCCAAAAATGGGCCGGACAAAAGTATTGGCACCCTCAGCCTAATACTTGGTTGCACAACCTTTAGCCAAAATAACTGCGACCAACCGCTTCCGGTAACCATCAATGAGTTTCTTACAATGCTGTGCTGGAATTTTAGACCATTCTTCTTTGGCAAACTGCTCCAGGTCCCTGATATTTGAAGGGTGCCTTCTCCAAACTGCCATTTTTGGATCTCTCCACAGGTGTTCTATGGGATTCAGGTCTGGACTCATTGCCTTCCACCTTAGAAGTCTCCAGTGCTTTCTCTCAAACCATTTTCTAGTGCTTTTTGAAGTGTGTTTTGGGTTATTGTCCTGCTGGAAGACCCATGACCTCTAAGGTAGACCCAGCTTTCTCACACTGGGCCCTAAATTATGCTGCAAAATTTGTTGGCAGTCTTCTGACTTCATAATGCCATGCACACGGTCAAGCAGTCCAGTGCCAGAGGCAACAAAGCAACCCCAAAACATCAGGGAACCTCCGCCATGTTTGACTGAAGGGACCGTGTATTTTTCTTTGAATGCCTCTTTTTTCTCCTGTAAACTCTATGTTGATGCTTTTGCCCTAAAAGCTCTACTTTTGTCTCATCTGACCAAAGAACATTCTTCCAAAACGTTTTAGGCTTTTTCAGGTAAGTTTTGGCAAACTCCAGCCTGGCTTTTTTATGTCTCGGGGTAAGAAGTGGGGTCTTCCTGGGTCTCCTACCATACAGTCAATTTTCATTCAGACGCCGACGGATAGTACGGGTTGACACTGTTGTACCCTCGGACTGCAGGGCAGCTTGAACTTGTTTGGATGTTAGTGGAGGTTCTTTATCCAACATCCGCACAATCTTGCGTTGAAATCTCTTGTCAATTTTTCTTTTCCGTTCACATCTAGGGAGGTTAGCCACAGTGCCATGGGCTTTAAACTTCTTGATGACACTGCGCACGGTAGACACAGGAACATTCAGGTCTTTGGAGATGGACTTGTAGCCTTGAGAGTGCTCATGCTTCCTCACAATTTGGTTTCTCAAGTCCTCAGACAGTTCTTTGGTCTTCTTTCTTTTCTCCATGCTCAATGTGGTACACACAAGGACACAGGACAGAGGTTGAGTCAACTTTAATCCATGTCAACTGGCTGCAAGTGTGATTTAGTTATTGCCAACACCTGTTAGGTGCCACAGGTAAGTTACAGGTGCTGTTAATTACACAAATTAGAGAAGTATCACATGATTTTTCGCACAGTGCCAATACTTTTGTCCACCCTCTTTTTTATGTTTGGTGTGGAATTATATCCAATTTGGCTTTAGGACAATTCTTTTTGTGTTTTTTCATTTAAGACAAATTAAATGAAGATAATACCAAAGAATTTGTGTTTGCAATCATTTTCAGGAAGAAACTGAGTATTATCTGACAGAATTGCAGGGGTGTCAATACTTTTGGCCATGACTGTGTATATATATATTGCAATGGGGTTTCATTAAAAACGTTGACTTTTACAGGCTCTTTTAGTCTCTGCATCAAAGGGGAGCTGACTACTCCTGTGATCATAAATCATCTGACAGAAGCTCAAAACCACAGATAAAAAGTTACAAACTATACAGCCAAAACAAGCTCGCTGACAGGGTCTTCGTTCACTCAGTCTGCAGCCAGCCTCAGACAGTGCAATGCAGAAACAATAGAAAGGAAACAGTGCACATTGTTTAAATAAATACAATAGCAAAAATATGTATTTTTTAGCCCAAAATACAGGCAAAGGCTGAAGAAACGATGACTGTGCTGCTTTCAGCTGCATCAAGGATTTTACATCGACTTCTTCTTTAAATCTTTCTACCTCCCCATTTCAGGTTACTTAGCAGTGGGTAATATGGCTTCATTCCTTCATTTTACTGTAATGACACCGGTGTTTTGTTTTCTGCAAAACACAGAGTATATTTTAGATGTTGTTTTTGCTGTAAATGAGACAGTTGCTTTATTTCTCGGAGAATGAGTCATGTTTCCTGCTCAGGTGTTACAAACATGGCTTTCATTAAAGTATGCTCCTGACCGGCCACTGTTAACAAATAAGCAGATTGCAATAATGGAGTGAGGGGAAATAAATGGTAAAGAAATGAATTATCCTGCGAGACGTCTCTGGATGGTGACATAACGGAGACATAAAACTATAGCTTCATAGCAAGAAGATTCATCCGTCACACTGCACTGTGCAAGAATCTAGATACATAGATATGAGAGAGAGAGAGAGAGAGATAATAGATAGGGGATAGATAGATAGATGATAGATTAGATAGATGATAGAGGGATAGATAGATAGATAATAGAGGGATAGATAGATAGAACAAGAGAAAATGGAACAGCACAATCCAAAATCTTCAGGTGCAGGCTTGATAAAGGCTCTGCATGAGCTGAAATGTCGCCAACCATTTGGGTCTGAAATAAAACCACATTTTTTTCTCTTTGAAAAGGAGTGCTGCCTTCAGTTTTTTCATAGATAGATAGATGACAGATAAATAGATTATAGATAGATGGGTGGGTGAAGAGTCTTCCTGGCAACAACCAAACCATCCAGATAAAAAACTAATGAATGAAGGCATAGAATCATAGAATCGTAGAGTTGGAACGGACCTCCTGGGCCATCTGGTCCAAACCCCTGCTCAAAGCAGGATTCGCTAAATCATCCCAGTCAGATGTCTGTCCAGCCTCTGTTTGAAGACTTCTAGTGAAGGAGAACTCACCACCTCTCATGGTAGCCTGTTCCACTCATTGATCACTCTAACTGTCAAAAAGTTTTTTCTAATATCTAATCTGTGTCTCCTCCCATGTGTTTCATCCCATTGCTTCTAGTCTTTGCTTGTGCAAATGAGAATAAAGATGATCCTCCTGCAATGTGACAGCCCTTGAGATATTTGTAGACAGTTATTAAGTCTCCTCTCAGTCTTCTCTTCTGCAAGCTAAACATTCCCAAATCCTGCAACCTTTCCTCATAAGACAGGGTTTGCAGACCGGTCACCATTCTGGTCGCTCTTTTCTGAACTTGCTCCAGTTGATGTCTTTTTTAAAATGTGGCGCCCAAAACTGGACACAGAATTCCAGATGAGATCTGACCAAAGAGGAGTAGAGGGCAATAATGACTTCATGTGATCTAGACTGTATGCTTCTGTTAATACATCCTAGAATTGCATTTGCCTTTTTTGCTGCTGCATCACACTGTTGACTCATATTCAGTCTCTGATCTATTAGTATACCCAAGTCTTTTTCACATGTGCTGTCACTTAGCCCTATTCCTCCCATTCTGTATATGCTTTTTCATTTTTATTGCCCAGATGTAGTACTTTGCATTTTTCCCTGTTAAAAACCATTCTGTTAGTTGCTGCCCACTGCTCCAGTTTATTTATATCTTTTTGAATCTTCTCTCTCTCTTCTCTAGTATTAGCTATCCCTCCTAGCTTTGTATCATCAGCAAATTTAATCAGTTTATCCTCAATTCCTTCATCTAAATCGTTGATAAAGATGTTGAACAATACAGGGCCCAGGACAGAGCCCTGTGGTACCCCACTTGAGACATTCTTCCAACTGGATGTGCAGCCATTTACGACCACTCTTTTGGTCCGATCACCAAGCCAGTTATGAATCCACCTAACAGTTGCCTTGTCCATTCCATACTTAGTCATTTTTTCAATAAGGATTGTATGAGATACTTTGTCAAATGCTTTGCTGAAGTCAAGATATACTATATCTACAGCATTTCCCTGATCCACCCAATCAGTGATTCCACCATAGAAGGAAATTAAGTTAGTCTGACATGACTTATTAGTTACAAATCCATGCTGACTCTGTTTAATCACTTCATTCTTATCCAGGTACTGACATACATGTTGTTTAATAATTTGTTCAAAGATCTTTCCTGGTATAGAAGTCAGACTCACCGGCCTATAGTTGCCTGGGTCCACCTTCTTCCCCTTTTTGAAGATAGGAACAACATTTGCTCTTCTCCAGTCTTCTGGGACTTCTCCTGTTCTCCACGAATTTTCAAAGATTATGGAGAGCGGTTCAAAATTTTCTTTTGCTATCTCCTTCAGTACTCTGGGGTGTAATTCATCTGGACCTGGAGACTTGAATTCATTTAGGTTAGCTAAGTGTTTCCTCACTATTTTTCTGTTTATAGATATCCTGGATTATTCTATTCCCTTAATAGGACAGTGAAGAATAGTTGATGTTACATTTCTTTTCTGAGAGAAAACAGATGCAAAATAGGAATTTAAAAGTTCGGCCTGCTCAACATCCTGTCTTACCATTTAATCATTTTCATCCTTTAAAAATCCTATAGTATCTTTGACTTTTCTTTTACTTTTGACCTATCCCCCTAATCCTTTATTATTGCTTTTGCCGTCTCTTGCAAGCCTCAATTCATTGTCAGCTTTAGATAATCTGATTTGTGCCCTGCAGGTTCTGCAGACAGCATTATATTCTTCTTTAGATATGCCTCCCTCTTTCCATTTTATAAACATTTCTTTCTTCCTTTTTAGCATGTGCTTAAGTTCTGTGTTCATCCATCCTGGTTTCCTTAAACGCTTCCTATTCTTCCCTCTTTTCGAAATTGTTAACAATTGTGCTTTGCACATCAAGCACTATGGCAAAAAAATAAAAAAATACAGGTTTATTAACCCTTAATGGCAGTACCAACATTTTGGCTCTGAGGTATGAAAAGTTTGTTCCTTTTTATCTAGACAGATAGATAAGTAATGGAAAGATATATAAACAGATAGCCCCTTTTGGTGCAGGTTACCACCTGAGAGAGTTTTGATGCCATCACTTTGACATGATAAATCACACTTGGCTTGTGCTCCATGGAAGCTCCGTGTCGGTCTCTGGTACTGACACTCTTGACGCTGACATCGTGATATTCAGATATACTTTATACTCCAGAAACACATATGTCCATCATCTAGACCGTTCTCTGACACATTAAGTCAAACACATCTTTTAATGATGCTTTCAATCAAAACATCTCAAAGCCGACGAGAAAAATCATTTGTCAAACTCTTAGATCCGACATCATCATTTTGAGGTTTCTGGTGTGCAGCTTGAATGTCTCAATTTAATATTTAGTGTAAACAAGTATTACATATTTTTTATACATTTTACAGATCAAAATTCCCTCCAGCCATTTGAATAATTAAGAATAAAGCAAAGGAAATTAATTGGAAGTGTTCACTTAAGAGACACTACTGAGGATTTCTAACACATACTGTATTACTCAAACACTCAAATGTGCAGATATTTAAAGGGGTTATCTGATTAATTTTTTATTAAATAGAAGTTATTCCCCCGATAGGCTGATTGTCACAGGTTTGGCTTTTTTAAGCCCTCTGGTAAGCCATATCTGGGAAATGCCTCGTTATTTTTGTTTCTTGCGGGCTGTGCTCTCCTAAAAAGTGACATGTATAGGGCCCAACAGTGGCAACTTGTATTTTAATAATAAAGATGTAGAAATAAAAAAGAGATAGATGATTCCTATTCTGTCCCTAGACACAGTAACGGCTGCAGCAGCAAAGTCCATGACTCTCAGTAAGCTCTCCGGAGCCAAAGTCTGTGGTGGAGCACATATCCAGTCCTTGTGCCCAACAGGCCTGGCAGCTGATGTCCTCCCCAGCCGGGGGTCAGCTCCATCCCAGACAGGGACACCTACATCCCCCCGACGGGGACACATGTCCTGTATCAGGCATTCATGCCTGGGCTCTGATCAGGAAGTAGGAGCTTCTGGCTCCCTATAGGCTTCTGGCTCAGCCCACAAAGTTAACCTTTTACTTTCCCTTCTCTATATATACAGGAATACACAATACATGGACACATTAACATATGGCTATACATTGCTTGTACACACATTTCACAGTACAGGAACAACAAGGTACACTGTCCGGGTACCGCATAAAGCGCACAGGGCCAAGACATAGGAGAGAGAGGAGACAATGAGGTTCTCCGCCACTTCCTTACAATACCTGTATGGCTCATAGCTGTGCTCTTGATGTGCAGAAATGGTCTTTTATGGTAATTAGTTCTTCCATGCTCCGGTGCGTGCAATGCCTCGATGAAAACTCAGCCTTCACTCTTCATTTGAATACCACCCCCCTCCATCAGCGTCACAGGGCCATGTGATATGTAATGGTGGCCCTGGAATCTCACGCTTGTGCCCTGCAATCGCATGATTATACTTACCTTTTCCTCCCTGCTATGGGCATTGGCTTCATCATTCTGCGCAGGCGCCGGCAAGTTACTTCAGTAACTGTGATGCTGATGGGAATGGGGTGGTATCGGTAGAGTCCTGGTACCCTAACCAAGCTTTGGAATAAAGTTCGGGTTGGGTACCAGAACCTGAACTTCAACGGGTTCTCTCATCCCTTACACATAAACCCCGTATGAGCAAGTGAATATGATTTGATGTCTCACATGGTTCAGAAGAGCATCGGAGCTGTGCTGGGAACTGGGGAAGACAGCAAACGGTTAGCATTTTATTACACTACACTACATACAGTACAAAAATATATACATTTTGCTGAATTGCTTCACAATTACTTATTTTCTTACATTCAAATCATGGCACTTTTATCTTCATTTGAGAAGGAAACAGCTATTTGTCTCCCTCTCCCAGCAGCAAGTCCCAGCATAAGTTTTCACACCAATGACCAGCTAATTTCAGTAAACCCATAAGCTGGCAGGAAGATACATGAAATAGTTTCTTAACGATCTTTCATCATACTTTTCTGCTTGTCTTAATATGAATTATGTCTAAGCTCGGAGCTTTGATGCATTTACTACTCAAGGAGTTAATGTCGGGCTGATAATGATACTCAGTTACACATCTTATGCCTACATCTGTGGCTTTGTAATTTAAAGCTGAGGTTAAGAAGGACTGGGCCCTGGGGAATACATTGAGGCGGAATCCTTAAACTACAGGATAATGATAAAGGCTTCTCAGTTTGCACGGAAACACTTTAAACAGTTTGACACATACTAACACGAGGGTAATTTAAATGCCAGAACTGGATTGTCGATTTTTTTTTTTGAGGTTTTAATTAGACTTGTATTTGTGTAATAAACCTTAACAACTAATTTAAAGTCATATTCTGCATTCTGTATGGTGACGGGACGGGGCAGACATTTCTAATTATTGGATGTACTGATGCTACATGCAGGGTTTTGACAGAACATGATCCCGCATCTTACCATGTCTGACATTCACTTGCTGCCTGACTAAATTACATTATTTATGCTCCATATTGATCAGGCAAAATTAAGACAAATGATTTAACCAAATTACATTTCCCAGAGGGAGTTCCAAGAAAAACAATACAAAAGTTTCATTTTTTACTACCTTGCTAATCAAGTCCTTGTTTAATAATTATATATACATATACAGTTCTGGCCAAAAGTATTGACACCCCTGCAGTTCTGTCAGATAATACTCAGTTTCTTCCTGAAAATGATTGCAAACACAAATTCTTTGGTATTATTATCTTCATTTAATTTGTCTTAAATGAAAGAACACAAAAAGAATTGTCCTAAAGCCAAATTGGATATAATTCCACACCAAACATAAAAAAGAGGGTGGACAAAAGTATTGGCACGGTTTAAAAAAATCATGTGATGCTTCTCTAATTTGTGTAATTAACAGCACATGTAACTTACCTGTGGCACCTAACAGGTGTTGGCAATAACTAAATCACACTTGCAGCCAGTTGACATGAATTAAAGTTGACTCAACCTCTGTCCTGTGTCCTTGTGTGTACCACATTGAGCATGGAGAAAAGAAAGAAGACCAAAGAACTGTCTGAGGACTTGAGAAACCAAATTGTGAGGAAGCATGAGCAATCTCAAGGCTACAAGTCCATCTCCAAAGACCTGAATGTTCCTGTGTCTACCGTGCGCAGTGTCATCAAGAAGTTTAAAGCCCATGCCAGTGTGACTAACCTCCCTAGATGTGGACGGAAAAGAGAAATTGACAAGAGATTTCAACGCAAGATTGTGAGGATGTTGGATAAAGAACCTCGACTAACATCCAAACTGGGGTGTCCGTCTGCGGTCTGGGCTGCAGCCAGCCAACACCCCGAGAAACACTGATACCCTTTACCCCTATACAGGGATCTGGATTTATAGCAGAGCCCAGGAGGCGCTGTCTGAATAGGAGCAATGGCCAGAGCAGGACGGTCGCCAGAAAGGTGTTGCAAAACAGGACAAAAACGTAGTGGTATCCGGGTCTAAACCAGTCGGGCAGCAAGGTACAAAAACAATAGACAGTAGCAGAGTCAGATTCAGGCCAAGGTCAGAGTCATAAACCAGGAGGGCAGCTGAGGTACAGAATCGTTAGGCAGAAGCAGAGTCAGAAGTCCAGGCCAAGGTCAGAGTCATAAACCAGGAGGGCAGCAGAGGTACAGAATCGTTAAGCAGAAGCAGAGTCAGAAGTCCAGGCCAAGGTCAGAGTCAGTCAACTATAGCAATTCACACAGTAACACGCAAGGGAACCAAGAATATATCCGGCGGCTTGCAAGCCCAGTCCCAAGGTATTTGAGGGATCAGGTCATCCCTCACAGGCTCCAGGGCTGATGATGTCATCAGGACCGCCCCCAGGACCAGACCTGATGACGATGCACCAACCCCTCCATGACTGACAGAGGAGCGGAGTCTGCGTCCACTAGACGCCTGCGCAGAAGCCCTTTCACTGTTGCCGCCATCACTCGGGCGCGAGCCACAGCGCCTCCTAGTGGCTGAGGGCGGAACAGCAGGCCCCGAGTCTGACGGCGACGTGACAGTACCCCCCTCTCCAGGAGGGGCCTCCGGACCCTCAAAACCCGGTTTGTCAGGGTGAAGGAGATGAAATCTCCTAATTAATGCCTTGGCATGGACGTTCCCCGCAGGAACCCAGGACCTTTCCTCTGGGCCGTAGCCCTTCCAGTGTACCAGATACTGTACTGAGCCCCTCACAAGGCGGGAGTCAAGGATACCCTGGACTTCATACTCCAGAGCTCCCCCGACCGAAACAGGAGGAGGAGGGGACTGAACAGGGTGAATGGGAGAACGGTAAGGTTTGAGGAGAGACCTGTGGAATACGTTAGGCAATTTGAATGACTGTGGAAGTTTTAAGCGGAAGGCTACTGGGTTAACCACCTCGATAATTTCGTATGGGCCGATGAACCTGGGACCTAGTTTGGCGGACGGTACCTTTAAGCTTCATGTTTTTTGTAGAGAGCCAAACCTTGTCGCCAACTCCCAGGTGCGGCCCCTTAGATCGTCATCTATTTGCAGCCGAAGCCTGTCTAACCTGAGCCCCTTTCAAATTTGAATTAACCTCAGACCAAATCGTTTTTAGCCGATGTATATTTTGCTCAACCCCAGGGAGCTCCGACATCCTGGCCGAAAACGACCCAAACCGCGGATGTAGTCCAAGGTTACAAAAAAAAGGGGTAGTTTTAATGGAGTCTTGATATCGATTATTGAGGGCGAACTCAGCCAATGGCAGATGTTCCACCCAATCGGTCTGATGTCCTGACACTTTACAGCGGAGGTATTGTTCCAGAGCTTGGTTAGTACGCTCAGTTTGACCATTAGTTTCGGGATGGTATGCCGAGGAGAAGGACAACTCCACACCAATGCGTCTACAGAATGCACTCCAGAACTTCGAGACAAACTGGGTACCCCTGTCGGACACAATATTTGCCGGAACGCCGTGCAGACGTACAATGTGCAGAACGAACAACTTACTTAAAGTTTCAGAGATAGGCAACCCAGACAGGGGAATAAAATGGCACTGCTTGCTGAACCTGTCTACCACCACCCAGATACAAGTTTTCCCATCTGATGGCGGCAGGTCTGTAATGAAATCCATGGAGATGTGGGTCCATGGACTCTCAGGGGTGGGCAAGGACTGAAGCCAGCCGGCAGGGCGACTATGGAGGGACTTGGCGCGGGCACAGACTTCACACGCTGAAACATAGTCCTTACAGTCCTTGACCACCGTCGGCCACCAAAAGTTCCTAATTACCAGCCTGGTGGTATTATTGAGACCCGGATGGCCTGCCAGGACAGAGTCGTGTGATTCTTTTAGAACCTGCAGACGAAGGTTAGCCGGAACGAACAATTTTTTGGGTGGCGTAGTGTCAGGAACTTGCTCTGAAGACCTACGGATCTCCTCCAGAAGGTCCAAAGACACTGCCAACACGACGATTCCATTAGCCAATATCGGGACTGGTTCACAGTCCTCAGTCTGTGTGGGGCAAAAACTGCGAGAGAGGGCATCTGCCCTCACATTTTTAGTACCGGTGCGAAAGGTGATTAAAAAATCAAACCTGGAGAAAAACAAGGCCCACCTGGCCTGCCTGGGATTTAGTCTTTTAGCTGACTCTAGGTAGGTTAGGTTTTTGTGGTCTGTAATCACAGTGACCTTGTGTTTGGCACCTTCGAGGAAGTGGCGCCATTCCTCGAAGGCCCATTTGATCGCCAATAATTCCCGATAACCGATGTCATAGTTTCTCTCCGTGGCAGAGAATTTGCGGGAGAAAAACGCACATGGGCGAAGCTGAGTGAGGGATGCAGTGCCTTGTGATAGCACTGCTCCCACTCCGACTTCGGAGGCATCAACTTCTACAATAAACGGGCAGTCTAAGTCCGGTTGAATCAGAACCGGGTTGGCCACGAAGCACTCTTTTAGTGTGGAAAATGTCCGAATAGCCTCAGGATTCCAATTAGTCACGTCCGCCCCTTTTCGGGTAAGGTCCGTGAGTGGCTTGGCAATCTCAGAGAAACCCCTGATAAACTTGCGGTAATAATTCGCAAATCTCAAAAATCGCTGCAGTGCTTTCAGCGATTTGGGTTGCACCCAAGCCTTAATAGGTTGAATCTTGGCAGGGTCCATGCGAAACCCCTTGCCTGAAACCATGTATCCTAAGAACTGTACCTCTTCGGCAAAAAAAACACATTTTTCTAGTTTCGCAAACAAAGAGTTTTTTCGCAGTCTCTGCAATACCGAACGGACGTGTTGAGCATGCGTCACAGGGTCAGCCGAATAAATCAAAATGTCATCAAGATACACGACGACATACACCCCACAAATGTCCCTGAAAATATCATTGACAAAGTGTTGAAATACGGCAGGTGCGTTACTGAGTCCGAACGGCATTACAAGGTACTCAAAGTGACCAAGAGGTGTATTAAAGGCCGTTTTCCATTCGTCACCGCCTCTTATGCGGACCAGATTATATGCCCCCCGGAGGTCAAGTTTAGTAAACCAGCGGGCTCCCAGTAGCTGATTAAACAGATCAGGAATGAGTGGGAGCGGGTACTGATTTTTTACAGTAATTGCGTTCAGCTCACGATAATCAATGCATGGTCTGAGTCCACCATCTTTTTTTTCTACAAAGAAAAACCCAGCTCCTACAGGTGAGGTGGAAGGTCTAATAAAGCCTTTACGTAGACTGTCTGCTATGTAGTCATTCATGGCTACACGCTCTGGACCAGAGAGGTTGAATATTCTCCCCTTAGGGAGACGAGCACCTGGGACCAAGTCTATAGGACAGTCGTACTCTCTATGAGGAGGTAGTTTCTCAGACTCCACTAAGGAGAAGACATCTTCATAATCTCTGAACGCATATGGAATGGAGGGGTTTTTAATTTTAATTTGGTTCACAGACAGTGACATACAGTGATTCTGACACCGTGGACTCCAGCGCACGATATCACCTATGCGCCAGTCACTAACCGGATTATGCTGGTGCAACCATGGCATGCCTAACACAACTGGATTAGATAAATTATGTATAACAAAAAATGACATCTGTTCGTTGTGTAATGCCCCCACTGACATAGCAATGTCTGTAGCAACAAATTCCACTCCACCCTGGATAATGGATGTACCATTAATCGCAGTGGTCTGAATAGGGGCATTAAGTTTTAGCAGAAGTACACCAAAATTTTTTGCAAGCAAAAAATCCATGAAGTTGCCTGCGGAACCACAATCCACATAAGCCTTCACACACAGAGTTTTATTAGAAAACAAGAGAGAGACGGGTAACAAAAGTTTAGCCGCATTTGCGGGCAATACCTGAGCCTCTGGGCCAGCATGACCAGAGCTGCCCAGAGGCCGACGTCCCAGTAATGTGGATTTCTGACGCTCAGCATTTCCCTTGAAGCTTCCAGGCTGCAGCATGCTGGTGTAGGAAGATGGGAGTGTTCCTTCAGGCTGTGCTCTGGAGCAGGTGTTAGGCCAGGAAATCAGCTCAGTCAGAAGAAGAAAGAAAAAAAAATTCAGGAGACTGCTTTTATGTAAGATGGACATATACACAAAAAGCAGGTTTTTTTTTATGGCCGGATATAATGTGGCGTCCGTCTGCGGTCTGGGCTGCAGCCAGCCAACACCCCGAGAAACACTGATACCCTTTACCCCTATACAGGGATCTGGATTTATAGCAGAGCCCAGGAGGCGCTGTCTGAATAGGAGCAGTGGCCAGAGCAGGACGGTCGCCAGAAAGGTGTTGCAAAACAGGACAAAAACGTAGTGGTATCCGGGTCTAAACCAGTCGGGCAGCAAGGTACAAAAACAATAGACAGTAGCAGAGTCAGATTCAGGCCAAGGTCAGAGTCATAAACCAGGAGGGCAGCTGAGGTACAGAATCGTTAGGCAGAAGCAGAGTCAGAAGTCCAGGCCAAGGTCAGAGTCATAAACCAGGAGGGCAGCAGAGGTACAGAATCGTTAAGCAGAAGCAGAGTCAGAAGTCCAGGCCAAGGTCAGAATCAGTCAACTATAGCAATTCACACAGTAACACGCAAGGGAACCAAGAATATATCTGGCGGCTTGCAAGCCCAGTCCCAAGGTATTTGAGGGATCAGGTCATCCCTCACAGGCTCCCGGGCTGATGATGTCATCAGGACCGCCCCCAGGACCAGACCTGATGACGATGCACCAACCTCTTCAGGACTGACAGAGGAGCGGAGTCTGCGTCCACTAGACGCCTGTGCAGAAGCCCTTTCACTGTTGCCGCCATCACTCGGGCGCGATCCACGGCGCCTCCTAGTGGCTGAGGGCGGAACAGCAGGCCCCGAGTTCGACGACGACATGTCAGTCCGGCGCCTCCTGGTGGCCGAGGCCTGGACAGCAGGCCCTGAGCCCGAGGGCGGCGTGACAGTCCGTCGCCTCCTAGTGGCTGAGGGCGGAACAGCAGGCCCCGAGTCTGACAGCGACGTGACACAAACAAGTTCAAGCTGCCCTACAGTCCGAGGGTACAACAGTGTCAACCCGTACTATCCGTAGGCGTCTGAATGAAAAGGGACTGTATGGTAGGAAGCCCAGGAAGACCCCACTTCTTACCCCGAGACATAAAAAAAGCCAGGCTGGAGTTTGCCAAAACTTACCTGAAAAAGCCTAAAACGTTTTGGAAGAATGTTCTCTGGTCAGATGAGACAAAAGTAGAGCTTTTTGGGCAAAAGCATCAACATAGAGTTTACAGGAGAAAAAAAGAGGCATTCAAAGAAAAGAACACGGTCCCTACAGTCAAACATGGCGGAGGTTCCCTGATGTTTTGGGGTTGCTTTGCTGCCTCTGACACTGGATTGCTTGACCCTGTGCATGGCATTATGAAGTCTGAAGACTACCAACAAATTTTGCAGCATAATGTAGGGCCCAGTGTGAGAAAGCTGGGTCTCCCTCAGAGGTCATGGGTCTTCCAGCAGGACAATGACCCAAAACACACTTCAAAAAGCACTAGAAAATGGTTTGAGAGAAAGCACTGGAGACTTCTAAGGTGGCCAGCAATGAGTCCAGACCTGAATCCCATAGAACACCTGTGGAGAGATCTAAAAATGGCAGTTTGGAGAAGGCACCCTTCAAATATCAGGGACCTGGAGCAGTTTGCCAAAGAAGAATGGTCTAAAATTCCAGCACAGCATTGTAAGAAACTCATTGATGGTTACCGGAAGCGCTTGGTCGCAGTTATTTTGGCTAAAGGTTGTGCAACCAAGTATTAGGCTGAGGGTGCCTTTACTGTTGTCTGGCCCATTTTTGGAGTTTTGTGTGAAATGATCAATGTTTTGCTTTTTGCTTCATTCTCTTTTGTGTTTTTTCATTTAAGACAAATTAAATGAAGATAATAATACCAAAGAATTTGTGTTTGCAATCATTTTCAGGAAGAAACTGAGTATTATCTGACAGAATTGCAGGGGTGTCAATACTTTTGGCCAAAACTGTGTGTGTATATATATATATATATATATATATATATATATATATATATATATATATATATATATATATATATATATATATATATATATATAGTTTACTATAGGGATAACGTGGTTTAAGGTATAAACGTCATTCTAATTTTTCTTCATTAATCAATAGTACATATGAAAATAAGTAGCAGCGCAATGTCTCTTATCAGAGAAATGTTCTTCCTTCTCCTCCTGGACTGATAATTAATTCTCAATTCATAGGTTAAATGTTTCCAAATGTGAAATCAGATTTTTCCCTTACTTTCCCATTACTGAGAAAGTAGAGGACAGTTGGGGCTTTTAAAATTCTATGAAGAATTGAATTAGGAGGAGAAGGAAAGAGCTCAAGGTAGATAACGACATTCTGCCTCGAGTTCCAAAAAAACAACTGCCGTCTCCTATCTGAGTAATGGGAAAGTCTGTGTTCACTGAAGACACATTTTACCCAGGAACTGAAAATTTTGAGAAAGAATAATCAGTTCAGAAGCAGAAAGAAGCGGATCTGTCTGATAAGATATACTACAAATTTTCTTATTTTCAAGTATACTATTGATATAGGTGGAAAAAACAAACATACCCCGAGACTAAATCTATTAAAAAGTATTTAACCAGCTACCATTGTTACTATATTCACTGCTATAGGATATTATTTTCTGTTCATAAAGCAGTATTATGCTAAA
Organism: Dendrobates tinctorius; assembly: GCF_039654945.1. Classification (NCBI taxonomy): domain Eukaryota; kingdom Metazoa; phylum Chordata; class Amphibia; order Anura; family Dendrobatidae; genus Dendrobates; species Dendrobates tinctorius. Next base: position 25,553,955 of record NW_027361801.1, on the reverse strand, counting down.
AATTATCACCGGTAGTTATAATTGGTTGTGCCTGTTGTTCATCTATCTATAGCAGTATGGCTATACGCACACTGCCTCTGCACACTTATCACACCGTGTATGTTCAGGGCTTTTCCTGGCATATACTATAACATCGCTATAGGCTCCCATTCACTACACAGAGGCAAAAAGAACGTTCTTTCAGCCTCCTTCCGGCCGGTACGTGTCTGCATGCCATGTGTTTTATTATATTGACTGCTAAGTGTCATGCCGCCGCCGCTTACTCACCCTGCTTCCGCTCCCACGTCGCAGCCTCTCGCCGTCCGGCAGCTGCGGCGGCCTCTCCTGACAGGTCCACGACCGACTGCGTCTATGCATGCTATGCGCATGCGCTGTAGGCCGTGGCCACGCCTCCTCCCCGTTTCTTGTGCTCCGTTGGTGCCCTGACCTGGAAGCACCGCCGGACCAATGGGAGACCAGGCAGGGGTATATCAGGCCGCCCTCCTGTAATGGAGGCGCCTGATCTTCATGTCAAATAGCACATTAGGCCCCTGTTCCGCTACCACTGCTGCTCACCTTGCTATACTTGTCTCCCGCATTCCTACTCCAGTCCTGTCTTCCGTGTCCCTGCTCCGTCCTGCTGTCCGCGGTCCAGTCCTACATTCCTACTCCGGTCCTGTCTTCCGTGTCCCTGCTCCGTCCTGCTGTCCGTAGTCCAGTCCTACATTCCTACTCCGGTCCTGTCTTCCTTGTCCCTGCTCCGTCCTGCTGTCCGTGGTCCAGTCCTGCATTCCTACTCTGGTCCTGTTCTCCGTGTCCCTGTTCCGTCCTGCTGTCCATGGTCCAGTCCAGCAGTCCTACTCCGGTCCTGTCTCCTGTAGTTCCGTAGTCTTACTCCAGTCCACTCTGAGCCACCCCTCTCGGTACCGGCTATCGTGGTACCCGAACCCCTGGGCCTGCTCCTAACAATCCCTGTATAGGGGTCGGCTCCACCTGGCGGCTTGCCCGGGGCCCCTCGATGTCACGATCCAGAGGGTCCACTCTTGGATACTTTCCTCACCTGACCATCCCGCTAACACTAAGAAACTGTATATGCAATTTTTTTTGCATCCATATAAATTAATGGTCATCCATGAATCCATAACAGGAGTAGGGATGAGCAGACCCATGGAAGTTCACGTTCTGGTACCTGACTCAAACTTTATTTCAAAGTTCGTTTTGGGTACCAGAACTGTACCCAAACTTGAACTAGAACCCTAACCCCATCGAAAAGAATGGAAACTCAAACTTTTGAGCTGAAAAATTCTCCAAACATTCAACGGACTTCCGGGAGATGTCAGAGTTCAGCTTTCAGCATCGGGACACTAACTGTCCGGTATGAACCCCGGGCTTTTAAGTTTGGGTTAGCTGATCTCTAGATAAGAGACATTCTTTTCTTTTCATATATAAGTGTCATAAACTCTGTTAATAAAAGTTAATAATTGGTCTGCACTCAAAATAAAATGGAGGTGCTGGAGGAGTGGGTCGTAATCCTGGTATATAGAAAGGAATGTCCACCGCACTCTCAAGGTCAATATATTGCAGATACTTATTGATTAGTACACATCCAAAAAGCATGAACTAGTTGAAAACAGATTAGCGACAAAAGAAGGAATACGTTTCAACCCGTCCTGGGTCTTTATCCCAAGGTATAAAATTAAAAAATAATATATCTAAAATAAAATAATATGCATATATCTAAGATAAAGTAAACATAATAGTATCTCCTTACGTGAATATAAAGTAATTTAAACCCCTATAGTTAAATATAAGTAATTGTTAACATAGGGACCAATGGAATATAAGGCATGGTCACATACTGTAAGCAGACTATACAGTGCATGGTAAGAGAGCAATGGAATATCATAACCAGGTCGAAACATCTTCCTTATTTTGTTGCTAATCTGTTTTCAACTGGTTCATGCTTTTTTGATGTGTACCAATCAATAAAGTATCTTGAATATAATGACTTTGAGAGTGCGGTGGACATTCCTTTCTATAAACTCTATGTATGACATTTATCTATGTCATGACTAAGCGCATGTATAGGGAATGTTGTGATGGGACAATTTAAAAAAAAAAAATACTAATAAAAAGGCATTAAAGTGTAAAGAAAAAATATCGTATATATATATATTTTTTTTTCTTTTCTTTAATCTTACGATTGTCCTGTAGAAAACCTTCTTTATAAAAGATGTTAGGAATTACAATTCATTTCCTCCTTCTAGAAACTATTCTTTTTTTCTCTCTGTATAGTTCTGCTCATTTAAAAACTGAAGTTGAAAACTGACTGAACCAATGACCTGAGAGCTGCGAGACATTTAGGTGCGGCGTGGTGTTTGCGGAAACTTTCATGCACTGTGCTCCTTTTATGAGATGAGGCGGACCTGTGCGAGGTACACAATGTTCTCTTGGATGCCTTGACGTATCTCCTCGGCTGTCCTCAGGGGTAATGGCTGATTTTTATGGTGTATGATGAAAAAAGTAATTTGTTTAGGAATAATCATCCCGTTGTGACCTGCCAAGTGTGCGGATTTCATTATCTTTCTGCCTTTTTATCCTGTGAGATGCAGAAATAGATTTTTAGCTGTTCTTCTGTGAATCAGAGCTGTGTATTCAGTATAACCATCGAAAGTGAACTGTCACAAAAACATAGAAACAGGATCTGGATGAATGCTATTTTTCTATGAACTTTTACTGTTTTTGTATGTTTTTGTATTGTGGCCTGCGTTGCGTAGACCTTAGTCCTGAGTGCAAAGATCAGGTACGACACCATGTGGGATCCCACCGGATCTGTTTCATGGACACCTGAGCACAACACTCCGATGTGATGTGTCCGTTAAACATGTCCATAGAGCTCCATTAGTGAAATACTCTCTTTACCATGATTTAGGCAAGTACATGTAGGTGCACCACAAAAAAACAAGTGAATTGCTACTAGACAAGCTATTCCATATAATATCATCTAGGTGGTATACTTATTTTTCAGTAGAACCCTATGAATGATGGATGCCACTGTATGGAATATGTTATCATACACACGTACAGCCTTGCTATAAACCCTTAGTTGTGTATAGGGCCTTAATGCAAATCTATACATCTCAGATTTTATATGAAAATTATAGGAATCAACAGAACACAGCTTATTATGGAGCAAGGACTCCGTGTGCCTCCACGCAGGGTTGGAAAATTCACCTGGCACAACGTAGGTCCTTATATGCAGCTCCAAAATCAAACTTAAAGGCTATGGATTCCTTTGGCATAGAAAAATTATTTCTACTTATGTGGTCTGTCCACAATCTTCTTTCCATCATTCATTTTCAGATATGCAGTTTGCAGCCTAATCCAAGTTCCGGATTTTCCTCTAGTGGGAGTTTTCTTTTCTTCAATAGAAGTGATGTCTGTGTGTATCCATGGTGCTGCTGTTTTCATGAGCACATACATCAGCTCAGCTTCTATCCTGCACCTATTTCGTCCCCTTCTTCTTATCTGTAGCCAGTATCTTCTTCTCTCTGTAAAACTTTAGATACTTTCTTCCTCTCTCCAAAGCTGATCTATGTACAACCCCATCTCAGCTGCTATCTCTAACAATGAGAGAAGGGAGCCATCAGAATCAAGGTCTCTGACTGATTTTTGTATCTTTTTTTTAGCAGATCAGCCATCTAGTTAAGGGACTCACAAAGAATACACAATAGAAAAAAGAATTATATGAAAACCTGTACATATGCTTTATCCAGTTCAAGACTGGACCTCTTACCCTTGTTCCTGGCCTTTTTTCCAAACAAGTGGTTTACAGAGTTATAAATTTGTCTCAGGTTCAGATATGCAAGTAATTTTTGCGTCTTTTATTCGTGATTCATGCGGCTTCATTTTCATGTCCTTGTCATGTTTGCTAATTTTTTTTTCTTGATATCAGGCTATACAGTATTGGCCAAAAAATAAAGTACATAACAGTCTGTGTTCTGCCTTCTTCCACGTATGACGCTGTGTGGATTCCAGCATATGGCTAAACCCTTCATCCACTCCCAGTAAGGAGACTGTATGGGTGCTTAAGTCTATATTTATTGGGATGATATGGACAACAATGGGAGATGATAACAGATGGTAGATGAGATTGGTGAACACAGTAGTTAGTAGATAAAATCAGAGATTGCTGAATACAATAGTGGATGAATCAGGTAAAAACTATAAGGAAACAGACAGTGCAGTATGTCAGTACTGGCAGATAATATCACAGCAATAACACAAGGCGCTATCATAACAGTAAGGCAATGATACAGAGTGCTGTTATTTCAGTAGCATGCATTATACAATTGTGCTGTCATATCAGTAGCATGCATTATACAGAGGCTGAGCAATATATCATACAATTCAGTGAAGAGAGAAAGAGATATCTAAACAACTTAAGGCTGCCAGCCTTGCATTAACTGGACAGAGGTGGATCTGTCTAACATGCAGTGTAAGAGCATTACAGGAGCTGAACATACATTGCAAATAACATGGGGGGGTTGCATTATGGCCAGCTAACACAGATAAATAGCATATATTACCTAACTGCATTAAAACCTCACCGGAATTCACTTGATATAAGCAGTGATCTTGCAAGGAGCTGGGCACATGTGAGTTCCTCAGAGATTCGGGAGAAATGGCTACATGTTGCTGACCCGGGAAGGATGAAGGGGCAGTTCTGAACAGAATAACCAGTAAAGGGAAAGGATTCTAAATCCATGAACAGGAAAGAGAAGGGCAACTATGACATCTAATGGCCATAGCTGGAACAGCACTTAAGAAATGTCTTGCTACACATGAATGGGCAGAACAGTCTGGTTCTCTCATATTTTTTTATTGAAAACAAATGTTTAATAAAATACTTTTAAAAATTTGTTCCCCATTCTCTAACAATTTTTTTATATATCAGACATGTTTTTTTTTTTTCTTACATGGGCGAAGTTAGTAACTGCAATTTGGATTGACGGTGGCATTGCTTTATTTATTTTGTATCTGTAATTTTTTTTTCGTTTAGTGTACACAAATCCTTGGGGGAGGGGGGACATTTCAATATTGACATACTTTTATTTTCATCTTGTTGCCCATGCAACTGGGGATGGTATCTTAGCCCCAGTTACAAGGGAAATACAGTCTAATAGCTGCAGAGCAGAGCTGTCTGGATCTCCTATGGCCCAGAAGCTCCTGCTCCCTCACTATGTGTAGTGATCACATGAATGCTGTGTATGGAGGAGGAAGAGCCAGTAACGCTTCCCATTACTGCATATACTGAGCTACTTTGGTGCTCTGTATACTGCAATTCAGAAGGCACAGTCGGTTATAAACCATCTCTGCCTTCTCTATGGGGACTCTGGCTGTCTCTGAAATCTGGATCCGTGCATGCACAGCTACACAATTGAGTGTAGCTGTGCTAATATGCAGTGATGTTTTAAAATGAGTAGGAGCTGGACCATCTGGGTGTGTAAAGCCAATGGGTGGTCCTGAAACAGTTTAGAACACATGGATTCCAGAAACCATATTCAAACAACATTCCATGACATTAAGTTGAGCAATTAGTTGCTTACATATACAGTAATGGATGAAATTACAAATAAATGTAATGTAAAAAATACACATATAATTATTCCTCTTCAGCATTACGTATGGTATTTTTTCATTTCTATCGATATTATCAATGGGAAATGGTCGCAAATCTCAAGTTAGCAGGAAAATAAATGGAAATAAATTCTGAATTTCAGAAAGTGATTTTGTCCATAGGCTTTTAACTTCCAGAAAAAAAACGGGTCACACATATTTCAAGTTTTAGCCACTCTAAATTTTCTCTACCAGATTATGAGATAGAAAATAAATTATTTACTTTATCTGTGGCTAGAGGTTATTTCATCGATTTGTGCACTGAATGTATAAGTGAGCGAATGTAATAATCCAGGTGATACTGCTAAAATGGAAGAATTTTGCGAATATACGACTATCTGATGTCAACCAATTTGTTTGCCTAAATGACTAGACACATGGGAAAGGCAAATAACTGAATCCAAGAAATATTGGGCAGAAAAGTTTATCCTGCATTTTTCGAGTGATATTTTAGAACAAATCAACTAGATAACGGAACTATTGTCTCATTATTGTTCATATTAAAACTGTCACCAGTCAAAAGACTCTTGAAGTTGAAAGTGCATTTATTGAATATATTGGGTATGAAGTGAGGCTTGTTGGGGCATTTTATGATTCGTGATATACATATAAAAAAACAGCACTGCAGAGAACACTTCAGGTGGTGCCTAATGAGTGGAAACAACATGCCCATTAACTTACCTATACAAGTGTTTAGTATAAATAGTGATGCTCAGGAGGATGTAAAACCTGACTCCGGAACATCGTGCAAAATTTGCTTGAGGAGAGTCAAGCACTCAGGCAATTTTACTCTTCGTCATCTCAGGTCCCCAGAGTGAGGTATGATGCTTCTGAAGTAGGGGCAGAGTACTAATGGTGCCAGCTATTAAGCTGCGCAGGAGCCCAAGAAGCAATTGTGCATTATGGTGAGATACTGGACTGTAAATGGCCAATATACTGTTCTTGCACAGGAGCCATCTTCTGTCTGTGTCCGCTCCTGATCTGGGTCCATGATAGTTGTCATTTCATTTCCATTGCGGATCAGTCAGTGAGGGGTTCATGGCTTGGCCAACAATAAATTGAAATTAAATGTGGACTAAGAACAAAGAAGCGTAAACTAGCTGGCTCTGGTGACCATCAGACAAGGTGTAAACTGTAAAAGAGCTTGGACAAAGTGAAGGAATGAAAAGGCACTTAATTCAGGGCACACAATGCCAATGTCAAAGTAGATGCTTCTTTGGACACTAGTGGAGCTTTTTCTGAGCATTTATTCTCCATCTTTACACAATAAACCTATAATATGATCTGTAACTTTAAGGTTGTTTGTCTCATTGCAAAAGCTGTACCAGAGCCCTCATATCATTACATGTCTCCTCATATGAGGTAGAAAAACCTTTTTTCCCTCTCATCCTCCAGACTCTTGCATCAGTTGTTGTTCTAGACTCCATAATAGGTACATCCATCCAGATGGGTCCACTCTTATTTGCCTCAGAAGCGATTATCATTCTACATTAATAGGGTATTTTAGATTATCTGAAAATTTGTCCATCAGAATAAGGGGTCTGTATGAGAGCTGGGGGTCTTTAGATGATCCTGTCGGATCCTTTCTTAACAAGGAATAGAGCAAAAGGAAAGTTTCCATTTGTCCTTATAATAAAGTGGGTACTTCTTGCTTTTTATACCTAATGAACCTAAGTTAAAGGAGAACTGTCCTTCTGAAAGATAACCCATTTTTAGTCTTCCTGCAACAAATTTAGCTAGAAATGCTTTTTCAGGCTGGGATGTGTGCTAAGTAGGGCTGAGCGGACCCGTGTAAGTTCGGGTTCTCGTACCTGACCCGAACTTGAGTCCAAAGTCCAACTCTAGCTTTTCATAATGCATAATTCCACCTACTTTTGAGGTACAAGTGGGCCCCCTTACCTCTTGTGCCCCTTTGGGGCTGCACAAGTTGCACCATTGGTACATCCTTCCCGGTAACCGAAAACCCTTTCATTTTGACCTAACTGAACGTCCTCATTACTTGTGTGATGTATAAAAACGCTCTCACATTTCTCACCGACGTATGATCATAGTATTGGACTTTCCAAATTTCTAGATTATCCATTTTAAGCTTCCTTATTGTCAGAGACATTACATGAGTTGACAAAGTGGAACAATTTAAAAAAAGAAACGAGGTAATATGCAGGCATAGGAACAAGTCCCAAAAAATAAGACAAGATGAGAGAAATGTCCAATCCAGGCCAAGCTGATTAAATACAAACATTCTCAGTTTCTCCAACACAGAAAATGGCTTATGGTTAATACAACATATTAGATGTTGATACTTCAAAGAACAGGGATATACATATTTAAGATTTAGAATGATCTAAATTGCAAAAGTATTAATGCCTGTTCTGGCTTATGATGAGGGTAAAATCTAAGAAGTTTTGTTGAAGATATGCCATGCAGTAAAAGAAAGACATCTGTGAAGTAAAGTTTATTTTAAGGAGAGTCTTTCACCCCTTTATGGATTTAAGTTATTACTATGGGCATAGAGGTAATAGAATGGTTAAATCAGTCTAACCTGTGACGTGCAGTTTGCAGTGCTGTAATCTCGCACATTCTGTTTTATATGTCCACTGGTTCAATATTTTATTTGCTTGTGCTTAATAATAAATCTATATATGCATGATGTAAGGAAATATTATAAGTAGAGTATTTCTGATTTTTTTTCCATCGTTTTGGCAGGTTGATTCAAGTGTAAGATTTTAATGTCTCCTGTACTGATGCTTACCTGGCCTTATGTTTCGTGAGGGCATGCCACCAGCTTTCTTGTGGTTCCACAGAGCAGTCATCCAGCTACTCGGGAAGTCCTGTCGAGACTTATTATATTGCCTGCTAAATCAATGACATTCAATTATGTTTTCTTAAAAGGACCTGTGAATAAGTTTGTCACTGAAGGTCTGCGTTATGCAGAGGATAAAGGAAGCATTGCGCGTAGAGCAAATATTGTTATACTGCATTGTACAGCCTTATGCTCACATATCTCCAGCTCTCAGGCTCGGTTCCCTTTGTCTCTTTATATAATTGTAAGGAAACTTCTGGCACACTTACAATGTTTTCACATGAAAGCCATTGCAAAACTACAAATGTCTCGTCTGTTATTGCCAGAGATTATTTTTAGATGGGCCTGCTTTATAAGAAGACTACTTTCTGTGTTTCAGTTTGGTGGGCTTTAAGGCCATTGGCTTTAATGCCCCATTAACTGGGAGTGATGGAAACCAGATATGGGTTCATTGCACCTGATTAAAGTTTAGACAAAGACTGAGAATTAAACGTGCCAAAGGCCAACATCAGTTGAAACCAACCAGTAGAGAGCCACCAGGGCCTTCAAGTGGGTTCAAATTTTGGGACTATATGAATAGTGTTTCTCCAGAATATATGTTAGAGTTTTATGGTTTCTTGATGATACAGTTGTGTCCTTTCTTAACTAAACATTTTATCTCTAAGTCTCATTTTACATCGTTTTTGGAGCTTCCAGTCTCAGATCTGGGCAAGTATGCAAAACAAAATAACTCAGCCTTCTAGGCTATCTTATCCAGTAAATTGCCAGGTCCGATGACAGTTTATGAGGGCGCAACACTGTTGTTGATTATATTGCTTATGATAGAGCAGAACAATGGAATAAAAAATTGCTAATGTGAACTGTGTCAAAACCTGACATATCCTCAGGTGTATGGTTTGAGACATTAAACATCTAAAAATAAGATATGATTCTGATACGTGCCTCAACAGATACCTTCCACTCCCCGCCCACAATATTAAAAAAGTATGGTCTCGTTGGGGGTCATCTTCTTCTTTTATCCATACCTATTTAGAGGATAACATTATATTAATACATCAAGTCTTACTATAACATGTCTACAAAGATTAGGTTGGTTCTTTGTGGTTTAAGTGGAAGTATAGAAGTTTATATGGGCTGCCGGAAAAAGCAGAGCACAGCGCTCAACAGCCCCATAGATAATAATTGGATTGGCAGTCAGGAATGTGTACTACAGATCCATACTAATAGGGATTAAAGTTTCCCATTCTGTCAATTGGTGGGGGTCCCAGCGGTCGGACCCTGATAAAGTAACAAGTTATGACTTATCTTGTCCATATGTCAGAGGCCACAGTCTCAAATAGTCAACCTCCGACAGAACTTTACGCAAGCCACTCCACCTGGCAGATTTCAGAAGAACCTGGGCTTTCACCCTTTAACTGCTAACGAGAATCTGGTATTAAAATGGGGTCCACCTGATTGCTTCAGTGGAAGAGCTGCTATCCAGAGGAGAGAACCAGAGGCAAGAGAATAGTTGGGTAGCCGGTTCAGAATACGGTGGTCAGTGTAGGGACAAAATCGCAAAGAAGCAGTAAGCGAAGGTCAAAAGACAGGAATGGGAGAATTAAAAGGTTCTACAGAAGTAAGTCAGAATATAACTGGCAGGAAACAGCAGGATTTCAGGAGGTTAAAAAGCTTGCAGCCACACCCACTCATGTTTTTTTTTCTCTTTTCCTATTCAATTTTATATGAAATAAAAAGAAAAGCTCTATATAGGCCTGCAACTCAGCTCGAAGATACATGAGCCCGAAGTTACAGGACACTATATAATATACCACAAATTATATAATAAAGTTTTTAATGAATGACACTTGCTCACCTGTTGGTGGAGGTCTCACTGCCCGTTCAACAGCATTTCCTTTTGCACATGAAGGTTACTGCACATTACAAACTTTTTTTTTTAAACTTGATTTTTCACTTGAATGAATGTTGCATCCAATTCTCCCATTCTTGAAGGTATCTGAAGCCATTTGGAGCAAATTGTTTAAAAATGATATCTCTGTACCAGGTTTTGATAACGATGCATTTACACCAAGATAGGGCCATTTGCTCCATTGCCAGGTCTCATTAGCATCATTTCTTTATAGTTGTCTAAAGTTCAGTCGGCAGGAAAGCCTTTCACAGAAATAATTGGTAGAAATGACTCAAGTAGAAATCAACATTTGTCGTCCTTGTCATGTTCCTCGCTGCCGAGTGGTCATAAACAGCCTAATACTTCAATGAAGTTATTTCTGTGTTGCCCAGAGCATGGATTCATGTTATTGGCATTATTTTTAACTGATTCTTTAGATTGCATTATATGTCTCATTAGAGATGATAAAAAATGAAATGGTATTGTTGTAGTTTTGTGTCTCGGGTATTTGTTTCATCGTCTAAACAAAAGAATATATTTGGGAACACTGGCACAATATTTAGATGTACTATCTTGTTTTTCTAAAATGCTGTCTTTTCTTTTGGTGCTAAATTAAATATACGGAGGGAAAATTATTAAATGACAGGTTAAAAAAGTAAAAAATGTTAGCACTAGAGTTGAGCGAAACGGGTCGAAAAATTTCAAAAGTCACCGACTTTTGGCAAAGTCGGGTTTCATGAAACGAAACCCGACCCTAGGATGAGGTCGGCCACGAGGTCGGCGACTTACGTGCCAAAGTCGCGTTTCAAAAGTTTGTTTTGCGCTCTTTTTCAGCCAATCAGGATCCACGGACACTGTGGGCAACGTGATGACATAGGCAGGGGTCACCACCATCTTTCAGAAGGGCATGCAAGTGATTGGCTTGCTTTGGTGGGCGTCACAGGGGGTATAAAAGGGCGTGCACGCCGACCGCCATCTTACTTCTGCCGATCTCAGTATAGGGAGAGGTTGCTGCTGATTCTGTAGGGAGAGCGTTAGGCAGGGAAGAAGACAAAAAAACTGCTTCTGCTGCTAGCGATTTGGCCTGCACAACACACCAGTCACTGTGTGTGCAGTGCAAGGGGAGGCTATATAGTGGTGTATCAGTGGTGTTGGTTGTTGGGCTGCCTTCTAAGGCTTCCTGACATTCCTGCATTGCTGTTTACCCACTGCTCCGCAAACTGCTTTTTTAAAAGCAATCCCAATTTTTTTTTTTTGTCCTGCTGAGAAGAAAAAAAAACTGCTTCTGCTGCTAGCAATTTGGCCTGCACAACACACCAGTCACTGTGTGTGCAGTGCAAGGGGAGGCTATATTGTGGTGTATCAGTGGTGTTGGTTGTTGGGCTGCCTTTTAAGGCTTCCTGACAGGCTGGCATTGCTGTTTACCCACTGCTCCGCAAACTGCTTTTTTAAAAGCAATCCAATCTCCCTTATCCTCTAGTCACTTTTGTTACAGCTGTGCCATCGAGCCTGTGACATAGCGCTCAGATATCAGTGGGCCTCACACAATCCAAAAGTGTCCAGTGTCCAAAAGTGTGTGCAGAGATTCAAAATCTCCCTTATCCTCTAGTCACTTTGGTCACAGCTGTGCCATCGAGCCTGTCACATAGCGCTCAGATATTCATTGGGCCTCACACAATCCAAAAGTGTCCAGTGTCCAAAAGTGTGTGCAGAGATTCAAAATCTCCCTTATCCTCTAGTCACTTTGGTCACAGCTGTGCCATCGAGCCTGTCACATAGCGCTCAGATATTCATTGGGCCTCACACAATCCCAAAGTGTCCAGTGTCCAAAAGTGTGTGCAGAGATTCAAAATCTCCCTTATCCTCTAGTCACTTTGGTCACAGCTGTGCCATCGAGCCTGTGACATAGCGCTCAGATATCAGTGGGCCTCACACAATCCCAAAGTGTCCAGTGTCCAAAAGTGTGTGCAGAGATTCAAAATCTCCCTTATCCTCTAGTCACTTTGGTCACAGCTGTGCCATCGAGCCTGTCACATAGCGCTCAGATATTCATTGGGCCTCACACAATCCAAAAGTGTCCAGTGTCCAAAAGTGTGTGCAGAGATTCAAAATCTCCCTTATCCTCTAGTCACTTTGGTCACAGCTGTGCCATCGAGCCTGTCACATAGCGCTCAGATATTCATTGGGCCTCACACAATCCAAAAGTGTCCAGTGTCTAAAAGTGTGTGCAGAGATTCAAAATCTCCCTTATCCTCTAGTCACTTTGGTCACAGCTGTGCCATCGAGCCTGTGACATAGCGCTCAGATATCAGTGGGCCTCACACAATCCAAAAGTGTCCAGTGTCCAAAAGTGTGTGCAGAGATTCAAAATCTCCCTTATCCTCTAGTCACTTTGGTCACAGCTGTGCCATCGAGCCTGTCACATAGCGCTCAGATATTCATTGGGCCTCACACAATCCAAAAGTGTCCAGTGTCCAAAAGTGTGTGCAGAGATTCAAAATCTCCCTTATCCTCTAGTCACTTTGGTCACAGCTGTGCCATCGAGCCTGTCACATAGCGCTCAGATATTCATTGGGCCTCACACAATCCAAAAGTGTCCAGTGTCCAAAAGTGTGTGCAGAGATTCAAAATCTCCCTTATCTTCTAGTCACTTTGGTCACAGCTGTGCCATCGAGCCTGTCACATAGCGCTCAGATATCAGTGGGCCTCACACAATCCCAAAGTGTCCAGTGTCCAAAAGTGTGTGCAGAGATTCAAAATCTCCCTTATCCTCTAGTCACTTTGGTCACAGCTGTGCCATCGAGCCTGTCACATAGCGCTCAGATATTCATTGGGCCTCAAACAATCCAAAAGTGTCCAGTGTCCAAAAGTGTGTGCAGAGATTCAAAATCTCCCTTATCCTCTAGTCACTTTGGTCACAGCTGTGCCATCGAGCCTGTCACATAGCGCTCAGATATTCATTGGGCCTCACACAATCCAAAAGTGTCCAGTGTCTAAAAGTGTGTGCAGAGATTCAAAATCTCCCTTATCCTCTAGTCACTTTGGTCACAGCTGTGCCATCGAGCCTGTGACATAGCGCTCAGATATCAGTGGGCCTCACACAATCCAAAAGTGTCCAGTGTCCAAAAGTGTGTGCAGAGATTCAAAATCTCCCTTATCCTCTAGTCACTTTGGTCACAGCTGTGCCATCGAGCCTGTCACATAGCGCTCAGATATCAGTGGGCCTCACACAATCCAAATGTGTCCAGTGTCCACAAGTGTTTGCAGAAATTCAAAATCTCCCCTGTCCTATAGACACCTTGTTTTACATTACTATATAGTTTGTTGGATTTTGTCTACATTTCTACCAAAAATGAGGAAGGCTGGTGGAAGAGGCCGTGGAATTGGGCGGGGGTTGGCAGCTGGTAATGATGGTGTTGGTGGTGGATCTGATGGTAGTAGCAAGAGCAAAATAGGACCGAATGCAGGAGGTGTTGAGCCTGCGTCATCGTCTGGCTACATAAGGCCTCGAACGCTTAGTTTTCTAGGAGTTGGCAAACCGCTTTTAAAGCCAGAGCATCAGGAAAAAGTTTTGTCTTACACTGCTGACTCAGCCTCCAGCTCTATCGCCTCCTCTTCTTCACTTGTAAAAAGTAAAAGCACTGAGTCGTCATTGGAGGCTCATGTTCATGAACCACACCTTTCCTTGTGTCCTTCACCCCAACCAAGATTGAAGGATGACGCAGGCCATACTACTGATTACTCCATGGAGCTGTTTTCACATACCATGCCTGTATTATCAAGTCAAATGGTGAATTACCCAGGCCAAGATGAATCTGACATGGAGTGCACTGATGCACAGCCGCTGATGGATGATTCTGCTGGTACATTCACTCAGAGCACTACATTGTCCTCGCAGTGTACAGAGCCAGATTCTGACCCTGATGAGACTCAGGTGCCCCTTCCCGCACACTATACCACCATACACGGTGACACAGAGGAAGGTGCACATGACATAGAAGAGGAGGTGATGGATGACCCAGTTGTTGACCCAGATTGGCATCCATTGGGGGAAGAGGGTGCTGCTTCCAATAGCTCAGATGAGGAGCATCCACAGCAGACATCGACATCGCAACAGCTGTTATCTGGCACGCCCGGAGCACTCCAAAGACAGGTTCCAAACATCAAAAGAGTTGCTGGACAGCTTGTCCAGAGGGTCAAAAGATCACAGCGTGCTAGGCCGCAAAATGTCTGCCAAAGTAGGAAGAGTGCAGTGTGGCACTTTTTTGAACAAAATCCTCATGATCAGGCCAAGGTTATCTGTAAGAAGTGCGCAAAGACCTTTAGCCGAGGGAAAAATCTGAAAAATTTGAATACCAGTTGCATGCTTAGACATTTAACCAGCATGCACTTGCAAGCGTGGACACAACACCAAACCTCAAGTGCCACATGTGCAACTGATCACAACGAAGGTAGTCAGCAACGCTACATTGTTTCCCCCACTGTAAGCCCACCGGTTAGCACAGCAGCAAATGTTGAGGTGTCGTTGCAAGGCCACAGCAGTCAGGGAATCCCACTGTTATATCAACGAAAGACTGATTCTAGGCCATCAGAAAGAACACCAACTCCATCACCATCATCAACCCTCTCTCAGTCCGCCCTGTCCACCGCTACTTCCACCATATGCAGCTCTCAAGTCCAGCTCACCCTCCCAGACACTATGAGTAGGTCAAGAAAGTACTCAGTCTCTCATCCGCGTACACTGGGTTTGAACGCCCACATTGCCAAACTAATCTCGTTTGAGATGATGCCCTTTCGGTTGGTGGAAAGCACAGCTTTCCGTGAACTCATGGCCTATGCAGTACCACGCTATGACCTACCCAGTCGCCACTTCTTCTCTCGCAAAGCCATCCCAGCCCTCCACCATCATGTGAAAGACCGCATTGTCCATGCACTCAAGCAGTCAGTGAGCGGAAAGGTGCACCTCACAACTGATGCATGGTCCAGTCGGCATGGCCAGGGCCGTTACGTGTCCATCACTGCGCACTGGGTTAATGTGGTAGATGCAGGGTCCACAGGGGACAGCGGTGGTGGGACAGTGCTGCCTAGCCCACGGTATAGGAAACAGTTGGCTGTAGGCGTTCGACCCTCCTCCTCCTCCTCCTCCTCCAGAAGTGAAAGCTCGTCCACTCCATCTGCAGCTGCCACTGTTGCACACGATGTGTCCCCCTATCGAGCAGCTAGTGGAAAGCGTCAGCAGGCTGTGTTGCAGATGATGTGTTTGGGCAACAGACACACCGCCGAGGTGCTGGCCGAGTACTTGAAGCGACAAACTGAGTCATGGCTGGGCAGTGTACATCTTGAGGCAGGCAAGTTAGTTAGTGATAACGGCCGTAATTTTGTGGCAGCCATAGCCCTTTCAAAACTCAGCCACATACCTTGCTTGGCTCACACCTTGAACCTGGTGGTGCAGTGCTTCCTCAAAAATTATCCGGAGTTAACAGCCCTGCTCCAGAAGGTGCGAAGACTGTGCGCGCACATCCGCCGGTCGCCTGTACACTCCGTTCGTATGCAGAAGCTGCAGCGATTGCTCCACCTTCCCAACCACCGCCTCATTATCGACATTGCAACAAGGTGGAACTCCACCCTACACATGGTGGAGCGGCTGTGCGAGCAGAGGCAGGCCATAATGCATTTGTGGGAGGATACACGGCCAGGCACTTTGAGAGCAGACATGGAGTTGACAGGTGTGCAGTGGTCGAAGCTGAAAGACCTCTGTAAAGTCCTTCAGTGTTTTGAGGAATGCACACGGCTGGTAAGCGCAGACGACGCCATCCTAAGCATGAGCATCCCACTTATGTGTCTGCTCATGCAAACTTTGGCGCACCTTAAGGAGCAGGCGTCTGCAGCCAATGTTGATGAGGAGGAAGAGGAGGAGGGAATCCTTGATGACATTCAGCCATTGTCTGCTCAGGGACCTCTCCTGGACGAGGTGGAGGAAGAAGAGGAGGAGGAGGAGGATGATGGGGATGATTACTTAGGGGAGGAGGATGCATCTCGTGGGGCAAGTGAAAATGTTGGCGTGGCAAGGTCTGGTACAGGGTTTGTGCGTGACTGGAGGGATGTGGATTTGCCAGAAAGTGCTCCTCCACCCAGCACTCGCAGTGCATCATTGACACTGGGAACATTGGCCCACATGTCAGATTATGCCTTGCAGATCCTAAAAAGGGACCCCCGCATTGCCAAAATGATGAACGATGACGACTACTGGTTGGCCAGCATCCTGGATCCACGCTATAAAGGCAAATTACAAAACATCTTGCCACAGGAGAACCTTGACCTAATATTGGCTAATAAACAAGCAACTCTGGTAAATCGGTTGCTTGAGGCATTCCCAGCACACAGCAGCGGTGATGATTCTCACACGAGCCGTACGGGCCGGGGTCAGCTTGGCAGAGGTGTTCGTGGTGCACACAGCA
This sequence comes from Dendrobates tinctorius, assembly GCF_039654945.1. Lineage (NCBI taxonomy): Eukaryota > Metazoa > Chordata > Amphibia > Anura > Dendrobatidae > Dendrobates > Dendrobates tinctorius. The sequence goes on along the minus strand of NW_027361801.1, from coordinate 25,537,148 downwards.
GAAGTGGCGTTGGAGACAGGGGTTTCATGACAATGTTGTGGACTGATTTTTCAAATACCGCTCACACAACTGGTAATACTGCATCGATGGAAAGTGACAGGAGACAGCAGTTGTCAACTATGGTTACAAACTACTTTTCCTCCCATATCGATGTTCTCCCACACAGGTCATTCCCCTTTGACTATTGGGCCGCTAAACTGGACACCTGGCCTGAATTGGCCCAATATGCCTTACAGGAGCTCGCTTGCCCAGCTGCAAGTGTGCTATCGGAAAGAGTCTTCAGTGCAGCTGGATCAATCCTGACAGAAAAAAGGACCCGTCTGTCAACCCAAAATGTGGATGATCTAACCTTCATTAAAATGAACCATGCATGGGTTTCCAAGGATTTTGTCCCACCTTCCCCTGATGACACATAGGGTGACAGAAAAATGGCTTGCTTTGGTCCACCTCTTCCTGGGACTTCACCTATTTCGCCTTTTGCATCAGCTGAATGTCCAACATCAACATATGCCACTTTCTAAAACTCCCTAACTGTGCTGCCTCCCCCCCCCATGGCCGGGGTCACCACCTAGCGCACGACACCGTGCGAGTGCCGTTGCCCTGGACAGGTGGGTAGGCCGACTCTTGGGCGCGGGCACTGGCACAGGGTCCCTCATAGTGCAATCAAGTGTCTCTGACGGTGGTGGTGCACACCCGCCGTCAGACACACCGCTGTACTATGAGGGGCCCAGTGCCAGTACCGACGCCCACGAGTGGGCCCCCCTTGCTTGGGCAGGGCCCCAGCATTTGCAATCTTTACCTCTCCCTGCTCCTCCGCTGTGTAATCTGGGCCGTCAAATCCATACTGTGCCTGACACCGTCTGAGCCTGCCTCCTGATGTATAGACATATATTTTGAATGTGTACGCTATCCATACATGTTATCCGGGGATACGGTACCCTTTCTAACCTTTGTGCAATCACGTGCAATCCATACTGGGCCTAACACCGTCTGAGCCTGCCTCCTGAGACATATATTTTGAATGTGTTCGCTATCCATACATGTTATCCGGGGATACGGTACCCTTTCTAACCTTTGTGCAATCACGTGCAATCCATACTGGGCCTAACACCGTCTGAGCCTGCCTCCTGAGACATATTTTGAATGTGTACGCTATCCATACATGTTATCCGGGGATACGGTACCCTTTCTAACCTTTGTGCAATCACGTGCAATCCATACTGGGCCTAACACCGTCTGAGCCTGCCTCCTGAGACATATATTTTGAATGTGTACGCTATCCATACATGTTATCTGGGGATACGGTACCCTTTCTAACCTTTGTGCAATCACGTGCAATCCATACTGGGCCTAACACCGTCTGAGCCTGCCTCCTGAGACGTATATTTTGAATGTGTACGCTATCCATACATGTTATCCGGGGATACGGTACCCTTTCTAACCTTTGTGCAATCACGTGCAATCCATACTGGGCCTAACACCGTCTGAGCCTGCCTCCTGAGACATATATTTTGAATGTGTACGCTATCCATACATGTTATCCGGGGATACGGTACCCTTTCTAACCTTTGTGCAATCACGTGCAATCCATACTGAGCCTAACACCGTGTGAGCCTGCCTCCTGATGTATAGACATATATTTTGAATGTGTACGCTATCCATACATGTTATCTGGGGATACGGTACCATTTCTAACCTTTGTGCAATCACGTGCAATCCATACTGGGCCTAACACCGTCTGAGCCTGCCTCCTGAGACATATATTTTGAATGTGTACGCTATCCATACATGTTATCCGGGGATACGGTACCCTTTCTAACCTTTGTGCAATCACGTGCAATCCATACTGGGCCTAACACCGTCTGAGCCTGCCTCCTGAGACATATATTTTGAATGTGAACGCTATCCATACATGTTATCCGGGGATACGGTACCCTTTCTAACCTTTGTGCAATCACGTGCAATCCATACTGGGCCTAACACCGTCTGAGCCTGCCTCCTGAGACATATATTTTGAATGTGTACGCTATCCATACATGTTATCCGGGGAAACGGTACCCTTTCTAACCTTTGTGCAATCACGTGCAATCCATACTGGGCCTAACACCGTCTGAGCCTGACTCCTGAGACATATATTTTGAATGTGTACGCTATCCATACATGTTATCCGGGGAAACGGTACCGTTTCTAACCGTTGTGCAATCACGTGCAATCCATACTGGGCCTAACACCGTCTGAGCCTGCCTCCTGAGACATATATTTTGAATGTGTACGCTATCCATACATGTTATCTGGGGATACGGTACCCTTTCTAACCTTTGTGCAATCACGTGCAATCCATACTGGGCCTAACACCGTCTGAGCCTGCCTCCTGAGACATATATTTTGAATGTGTACGCTATCCATACATGTTATCCGGGGATACGGTACCCTTTCTAACCTTTGTGCAATCACGTGCAATCCATACTGGGCCTAACACCGTCTGAGCCTGCCTCCTGAGACATATATTTTGAATGTGTACGCTATCCATGCATGTTATCCGGGGATACAGTACCCTTTCTAACCTTTGTGCAATCACGTGCAATCCATACTGGGCTTAACACCGTCTGAGCCTGCCTCCTGAGACATATATTTTGAATGTGTACGCTATCCATACATGTTATCCGGGGAAACGGTACCCTTTCTAACCTTTGTGCAATCACGTGCAATCCATACTGGGCCTAACACCGTCTGAGCCTGCCTCCTGATGTATAGACATATATTTTGAATGTGTATGCTATCCATACATGTTATCCGGGGATACGGTACCCTTTCTAACCTTTGTGCAATCACGTGCAATCCATACTGGGCCTAACACCGTCTGAGCCTGCCTCCTGAGACATATATTTTGAATGTGTACGCTATCCATACATGTTATCCGGGGACACGGTACCCTTTCTCACCTTTGTGCAATCACGTGTAATCCATACTGGGCGTGAGAACGGCTGGCGAGCTGTTAAGCAAGCTACAGCACCTGTGGTTTGCACACGTAAGTTTTTCATTTTTTCAGGGATGACGGTTAGGCCTAATTCCGGAACTGCGGTTGACCTGCACTTACTGGGAAATCTTTGTTCGCGGGTAATAATTGTAATCAGTGATCCCCATCACTAACGTTGTTCAGCGGGTTATCTGCACCTGTAAGCGACAAACGCTGGCCTTTTCAGTGTAGCGCACATGCAGCCACGGACATGTAAGGGCATGACACACCAGTTATTGGCCAATCTCATGTGCCAGAGCCTCACGTGTCCCTCTAGTTAGCCGGACTCGGACCGCGGGGCATGACGGAGTCTCGTTCGTTAACGGAATTAAGCTTGCAATGTGTGCATCTGTTCTGTAGCTGGCATGGTTGAGGTTTCCCAGGTGGAGTCGAATTTAACCGTAGGCTCCACTCCTGGTGGTGCCCTTCTGGACATTCCTTTAAGGTTCAGCTTTGCAACCATACTGCCCACGTAAAACAAACACTTTGCCTTCATGAACGCTGTTTGGAGGGTCATGACTCGTGGGAATAACGCCGCCCAATCAGTTAACCTGCTAGAGAGATCCTTCGTTGCTCCCAAGCATGACATCACACTCCCTAGGAAGAAGGTAATGCCACTGTGGCGACCGTACTCCTGGGGGCGACACAAGTGCACTGATGCCCAGCCACTGCTCGATGAATCTGCTGGTACATTGACCCAGACCACTACATTCCCCTCGCACGCTACCCGGCCTGAATCTGACCCTGATGAAACTCAGGTTACCCTTCCCATATACAGTTCCATCTTACACGGTGACAAAGAGGAAGCTGCAGATGAAAGTGCAGGTTCGGCCCACCCGCCATCAGACACACCACCGTACTATCAGGGGCCCTGTGCCAGTGCCGTCGCCAACGAGTGGGCCCCCCCCTGCTTGCCCAGGATCACAGCACTTGCAAAGTTGAAACACTGTGCAGTGAGATGGAAGATGGGGACGACGAGGAGTCTAGACTAGTACAGGGATTCCCTAGCGAGGAGACTTATTTGATTGTTTTCAATGTTGGGACAGCAATTTTTGGGGAGCACTATACTCTGGAGAATGATAGATGGGGCCCACCATACACTGGAACATTCCAAAGGTGGACATCAGACACTGGAGCAGCATTTACAGGGCCCATTATACACTAGAGCATTAGAAATGGGGCCCATTATGTTTGGAGCATTATTTGGGCCCATAAGACAGTGGAGCTTCATCCATGGGGACCAACATATACTGTAGCATTATGTGGAGCTCATCATATACTGTTTCAAACATTATATGGGACCAATGATTCTGAATGGAGAAATAGATGGGCCTCGTCATGAGATGTAAAAAGTGAGGTATTTTTCATTGTACTATACCGCTATTTCTCTGCCGTATCGGAGCATGATGAGTTGTGGTATGTGTTAAAGGGGCGCTCTTTCGCCCAGGGCACATGAAAACCTGCAGCCAGCCCTCCCCCCCCCACAACTTTAGCCAAATAACCCCCATTTTTCAGTGCGTAACTTGTATTATGAAGTTAATTAAGGTTGACAAGCTTAAGTAAGAATTATTGATGCTTTTGGCATACAAATGGGCACTGTAGGTGTGTTTCCTGTCCTCCTCTCACTGCCAACTTTTATTCCCCATCGACTTACATTGGGTTTCGTGTTTCGGGACGACCCCGACTTTTCCCTATAATCGGACGATCTTGCTCGACCCGACTTTTGGAAAAGTCGGGTTTCACGAAACGAAACGCGACCCTAAAAAACCAAAAGTCGCTCAACTCTAGTTAGCACGTGTGTGGTTTGTGCAAATATTTCCAGATTAAAAAAAAAGTAGTTGGGTCTTAGCAGCAGGACGCGTGTTCTACCAGTGCCCAACAAAGTTACTACAATTTATGGCAAAATTGTAGTGAGAGATAGCTTAAATCAATGCCAGCCTGTAGCCGGGTTAAATTAGAGAGACCTATGCTTCCTAATACATTTTCCCCTTGTTATTCCAGTGCTCTTTCATTAAAAAGGTTGTCCTTTTTTAGATAAAAGTATTTAGTCACTTTATATGATTGCAGACTTCAGAATTTTTATGGCTCGCACAAGATACGTTGTCAGGATTCTCTGGTCTTAACGGAGTGCGGGTGGTCATGTGCCAACTAGACGTGATCAGCCTTGCTCAGTACAAGTGAATTGAAGCTTCAGAGCATGACTTGTCAGGAAGTGGCTGTAAGACCGGGATCACACTACCATGTATTTCTATAAAAAAAAAAAAAAACGAATCTGAACTGAGAAAAGTAAGTTAATGTGTATGCACAGTGTAAGTGCATATTAACACATGACCATTAACCAGAGAAAACAAAAAACACAAATATCCTGAACTAAAAAGTAAAAAATATACTGCAAATAATGCATAAAGGTAATAATAATAATAATAATAATAATAATAATAATAATAATGGTATTTAGTAAACATAATTTTGATCAAAATAATGTACAAGCCATCCCGCCACGTCACGGCAACCCTTGTGGGACAGTCCCTACTCACTTACATTGTGCATGCACATTAACTTACTTTTCTCAGTTCAGATTCGTTTTTTATTTATTTTTTTTTTTATTTTTGTTTTTTTTATTCATTTCATTGTGCATTCAGTGCATATATGGGTGTGACCGCCCTCTTTCTGAGCTGGGAAAGCCATCCAGTCTGGCCTAAGCTGTTACTAGTGGTTCAGCCGCTCGACCCTTATTCACATTCACGCCACTTGGCAAGTGAAAAGGTTTTAAATACTAGAGTAGGGACTGTCCCACAAGGGTTGCCGTGACGTGGCAGGATGGCTTGTACATTATTTTGATCAAAATTATGTTTACTAAATACCCTTATTATTATTATTACCTTTATGCATTGTTTGCAGTATATTTTTTACTTTTTAGTTCAGGATATTTGTGTTTTTTGTTTTCTCATGTATTTCTATGCAGTCGCAGCTCCGGTCCTGAGTGCCGGCGGCAGTTGATGCGAGAGACTCGCGCGAGTTTCTTGCATCACACACGGCAGTGTGATCCCGGCCTAAGTATGAAAATCATATGCTCGCCATTATGTGACCACTCACCGAAAACACAGTAGAATCCCGATAGCATGTGGTGCGCACACTGTAAAGATTCAGAAGTCTGCAGTCACATAGAGTGATTGCAGACCATTATTACAAGGCTGGACAAGCCCTGGGAATGCAGACTTAAAGAGGCTGTTCACTACTTTTCTCCCAGTCTTTTAATCCCTTAGCCACCTTGTATCTCACAGCATATGTGCATCAATTCCATATCACAATCCACATATAACAAGTTGCTTTTGCTGTGGATTGAACAGCTTTCTGCTTCACTTTGCTGTGGATTGAACACTGATTTAGTCAAAGTAATAAGTATGACAGACATTTAAAAATCCACAGAATCAGCCTTTTCAAAATCCTTTTACAACTGTAAGTTACTGTAGATTTGCGCTAAAGAGTAAAACATGAGCTAAAGAGTCAAACATGCGCTAAAGAGTCAAACATGTGTTCAAGAGTCAAATATGTTGATCTGTAATTTAACCCTTTGTAGTTGTGGAATATATGGGTGCTTTACTTGTTTAGAGAGATATAAATTTTTTGTGTTCTTTTTAGGCAGCATATACATAAGAGTTTAATGTATATTGACTTTTATTACATGTTAAATGCAAAAATAAGCAGATATGCCATTTTTATTCCTAGCAATCATTGTAAAAAACGCTTTCACTGCGTTGTGCCGATTTTCATGATTTCGCAAACATCAAATCTGACGCTGAGCTCTCTGGTTTCTCAACAATGATTTAACTGTGTAAAAATATAGAAGAGAAAAAATTTTTTGCACTTTTTAGTTTGAAAAATTAACTCTGTAAAAAGCAGTTTCATTTTTAACTTACTCTTAGTGGTTCTGCCTCTCATACATCCTGGTCTTGGTTTAGACCTGGGGAAACTTGGTGAAGTAAAGCAATTAATAAATGGTAAACACAACAATGATATCATTAAATGAAATAGAGGGGTCCTCTCTCCCTGTTACAATGAACTACATGGGTCAGATGAATTTAAATACGGACCTCTCGTTGGTAGTTTCTCCTTGTGTCCCAGGAGGGAAAAACTGATCATAATACAAACAAAAGATTATCTGTTGACACAAACATTTTCCTGAGAGCAGATTCTAGCCTGGTGTTATCATTCAGTTCAGAGGCCTTGAGGAAACATGTGAAACGCTGAGTGCAGATTCTGGCCAGGTCTTATAATTCAATATGGAGGCCCTGAGGAAGAGTGCGAAACGGTGTTTACTTGATTTAAGTGTCATGCCACTTGTATATATGTAACTTGATTAATGAAAAAAAGTGTTGTGTAAAAGAATCACCAAGCTCCACAAATTCTTCTTTATTGGAGTAATTCTGGATGACTCTCTGTTAACTGCTGAGCACCTCTGGAAATATATTTACAGCCATGGTGTGCTGCTACCAGCCAGTGGGACACAACATTAATACTGGTGAAATATATTTTGCTAAATGGAAAAATTATTACATACCTATGTATTTTATACTTTTGCGGTCAATTGTCCAGTGTTTGGTTGTGATATCTGGTGTATAGGGAAACTTTGCACACAGCATTGTGATTATATGCCAGAGAGGTAAGCAAAGTGCATTAGTTGTGTGAAGCAGAGGCTAAATAGAACTAATTTAATCAGTAATAATTCACTCCATCTTCATGTGCCTGCAGTCATTGAAAATATGGTGACATTTCCAATAGGCAGAACAAGATAGGAAATTGTTTATTTTTTTTCCTTCTTCTTACCATTGTTGTAATTGGTGCTAAGGACAAATCATTGAAATCTCCAGGACAATGAATGTCCTCTGTAAATTACAGCTGATCAGGATGAAGTGTATATGACATATCTCAGTTTGCTCATTCAGCAGCAAAGCACTGCCTTTTGGCACCGTATTAATCACAGGACATAGCTCACCACCCACCGGATTGTCACTGACTCACAAACCAGCGCCGGCAATGTGCTTGCAAAACAGTAACATATTATTTACAGTAAACAAGTTATGCTCTTTACATACATAGATAGATACATATATTTAATATATACTAAATATATGTATATATACATACACATACATATATACGTAGGTAAGGTTTCAGTTGTGCTTACAGAAATAATAATGAGTATAAGGATTCAAAATTAATCTAAGAAGTGAAAAAAATGCTTATTAATAAAATAAAAATTCTTTCAAATGAACCTGTGCTCAGTAATCCACAGACAGTGTCAGTTCAGTGCCGTTATACTGATTACAATGATACCTGGTGATGAAATCCGTCTTGTGGTTGTTGTTTAAGCTTTTCAGTTTTGAGTTAATGATATGCTCGTGCTTCGGGGTGGGGCTGTGGGCGGGGCTTTATGTGGTGCTCTGCTGACATATTCATCTATATGGGCTTATGACAGGTCACTGATCCCTCACTGACCTGTCCCCTAGTTTACATACTGCATATACTATTGTTTGGGGAAAAAAAAAGCAACAGTCATCATGCAGGTGCCGGCGGAGACACTTGTGCTGTAGCATGTTACAGTCTATAATATCCATATTTATTTGATCTTGTCATATAAATTTCTTGAGAAAAAATGATCATAATTAAAATGGTGCTGGCGCCTGCAACTGCGCAGTAGCATCATTCAGAACGGGATAGATGCTACTGCGCAGGTGGCGGCGCCGGCGCCATTTTGATGGACCCAAATTATTGTTTTTTCTCTAGCAAAATGGCAATGACACCTGCACATTTTTTTTGCTCAAGAAATTTATATGACAAAGTCAAATGGAAATATGGATATTATAGATCGCATCATGCTACAGTGCAGGCGTCGCAGTCGGCACCCCGCATGATGAATTTTGTTCTTGTTTTTTTTCAAATAATAAGATATGCAGTATGTAAAATAGGGAGCAGGACATTGAGGGATCCGTTACCTGTGATAAACCCATAAGTATGAATATCAAAGCAGAGCACCACATAAAGGCCCCCACACAGGCCACCAACAACCCCGCCCACAGGCCGCCCTGAGCAATATCATTAACTCAAAACTGACAATAAAAATTAAACATCAACCACAAGACAGATTTCATCACCCAGGTATCATTGTAATCAGTATAACGGTGCCGACCTGACATTGTCTGTAGGTTACTGTGCACAATCCTTCTGACAGGTTCACTTTAATGGATATACAGTACATTAAAAGGTGCAATGAAAAAGAGTTAAACATCATCAAAAACAAGAAAAAAACCCAGAAAAATACTCATTGGTGTACAGAAAAGGAGGGTGGTTGACACCTCCGCGAACAGGTAGGGTTCTATTCTAGGGCCTCGGTAGTGGTTATATTGCCATGCTCCCTTTCTGTACCCTATGTGCATTTTTTCTCTTTTTTTTTTCTTTATATATTTAACTCTTTTTCTTTGCACCTTTTAATGTATATCCATTACAGTATTTATATTTTAGCAATTACGTTTTTTTTTTCTTTGCTAGAAAAATTCTATTGTCCCAAGTTGTGAAATAGCTAGCTCTACTATCTGGACATACATTTTCTTTGCAAAACTTTGACACTTGTTCTGTATTGATCACTGTGAACAAATGATTTAAGCCCCAGTTACACACTGCGATATCGCTAGCAATATCGCTGTAAAGTCACCGATTTTGTGACGTTGCAGCGATATTGCTAGCGATATCGCTGCATGTGATACTTACCTCCGACCGGCTCCCCCGCTGGTTATCGCTAATCGCGCGAGAAGCTCCTGGATCATTCCTCGTCAGTCACTTCCTGCGGCGCTTCCTGCTGTGATGATGAGCGACGCGTGGAGCTGGGCGGGAGGACACAGGATCGCCGCGTCTGACAGGTAAGTAGCGACCCCGTCCCCAGCGATGTCGCTGGTGAGATCTGCCTGTGTGGCAGCTCACTAGCGACCACCTAGCGATGTACCAGCGATCCTGACCGCGTCATATCGCTAGTCGGGATCGCTGGTACATCGCTAGGTGTAACGGTACCCTTAAGGTACTGTCACACTTAGCGATGTACCAGCGATCCCGACCAGCGATATGACGCGGTCAGGATCGCTGGTACATTCTCTCAGCAGATTTGATTTGATGATACTCTTAAGGTCTATTTACATGGGCTAACCAGCAGCACAATAAGCCCACCAATTAGTAAACTTTATCAATCGGTGGTTGTTAAAATGCCTTTTAAGGTACTGTCACACTTAGCGATGCACCAGCGATCCCGACCAGCGATATGACGCGGTCAGGATCGCTGGTACATCTCTAAGTGGTCGCTAGTGAGCTGTCACACAGGCAGATCTCACCAGCGACATCGCTGGGGACGGGGGTCGCTACTTACCTGTCACACCAGGCGATCCTGCATCCTCCCGCCCGGCTCCACGCGTCGCTCGTCTCTCCACAGGAAGCGCCGCAGGAAGCTGACGACGAGAAACAGTCCTGGACGTTCTCGCGCGATCAGCGATAAGCAGCGGGGGAGCGGGTTGTAGGTAAGTATCAGACACAGCAATATCACTAGTAATATCGCTATAACGTCACTAGTTATAGCGATATTGCTAGCGATATCGCTTAGTGTGACATGCCCTTTAGTCGTGGATTATTATCAGTTGTAAGATTTCTTGAGTACCCCAAATACTAAATATTAGGAGACAGATAAGGTTTTACCATCATGTCCAGATAGCTTGACGTGCACATTGCAGTGTCATTATATTCTCATTTTAATTTAGGCAAATAATAAGCAGATTGAAAACTGAATTTCCCAAAGGTAACAAGTATTTAATGACTCTTATGCTATTTAAAGCCAGTTTCTAGGAGCTATTGTCTAGCTTGGCCGGTGATGTAAACTGTAATACTTTCTATTAATTAAAACCCCAAGCATAGCATGTCTCCTTTGTAATGTTTCTTATAACACTAGCAGAGTACTGCACAGAAATAAGAAGTGATACGTACAAACCTGAACAAAGGCCATCTACGCTTTATGCCTGATATAAGATGATTGAACAAATAACCATGTGTAGGAGTCACGGATGATGTTTAAGGTTCCTAAAGTAAAAGCTGTACACAGATTTCATATTTTTATTGTTAATCCAAGATAAAACACATATCACATTCTCTATATAGAGTATTACATAACCAAGAAAAAAGAAGTGGTCATGAAAAAATAAAATTGATTTGTTATTAAATGGAATCCGTCAGCAGGTTTTTGCTATGTAATATGAGAGAAGCATGATGTAGAGGCAGATATCCTGATTCCAGCGATGTATCACTTACTGGACTGTGTTTTGCTGTTTTAATAAAATCATTGTTTTATCAGCTAGAGATTATCACTTAGAAGACTGGCTGTCTTGTGCCTAATAGTCTAACCACACCCCCAGCACTGATAAGTAATTTTCTGTCAATATACACAGGAAACAGCCAATCAGTGATGTGGGTGGGGTTATACACAGCTCTGTATTCGGAGCTCTGCTAGATCTGCAGTAGACAAAACTACGATCCTGTGGCAATTGCGATGGAAGATTGCATTTTTGAGTTGCCACATCAAGTGACTGCAATCATACAGATTCTCCCAACTTGGTGTGACCAGAACGTACAATTTGCCAGAAATCCAAATCTGCTGAACTTCTTGTAATATGGAATCTTTTATTTTCATGGAAAATTGCCAAGCAAACCAAAATCAATCATTTAGCAGAGGATAATTTCTATCCATTGACCTCTGGGTTAAGGGCCCAACATGCTCCCGCTTAACCACTCTGCTTCTTCTGGCTATGTTCTGAACTCTAAACGCATCATCTTTCCTCCATCTCACAGATCTTCCTTACCCGACCTAGCTATAACAATTAATGACATCACACTTTCCCCAGTACCGGTAGTCCGCTGCCTCGGAGTAACCTTTGAATCTGCCCTGTCCTTCAAACCACACATCCAAGCTCTTTCTACCTCCTGTCGCCTCCAGCTCAAAAATATTTCCAGAATCCGTCCTTTCCTCAACCCACTAAAATGCTTGTGCATGCCCTCATCATCTCCCGCCTCGACTACTGCAACATCCTTTTCTGTGGTCTCCCTGCTAACACCCTCACACCTCTCCAGTCCATCCTTAACTCTGCTGCCCGACTGATTCGTCTCTCTCCTCGCTACTCCTCCGCTTCTCCCCTCTGCAAATCTCTTCACTGGCTTCCATTCCCTCAGCGTATCTAGTTCAAATTACTAATACTGACCTACAAGGCCATCTATAACCTGTCTCCCCCATATGTCTCTGAACTAATCTCCTGATACCTTCCCTCACGTAATCTCCAGTGCTCCCAAGACCTCCTTCTCTCCTCCACACTTATTCGCTCCGCACCCAACCGCCTCCAAGACTTCTCCCGAACTGCCCCTATTCTCTGGAATTCTTTGCCTCAACAAGTCCGACTATCAAACACATTTGGATCCTTCAGACGGAACCTGAAAACCCACCTCTTCAAGAAAGCCTATAGCCTGCAATGACCCCGCTACCTCCTCTCTCACCACTACCGGTAATATCACCTCAACCATCAGCGGCACTGCTGCAACCCACCAACCTACTGTCTCCTTCCCCACCATCCTGTAGCATGTAAGCCCAAAAGGGCAGGGTCCTCTCTCCTCTGTATCAGTCTGTGATTGTTAGTTTGTTTCCTGTACGTGATATCTGTAATTTGTATGTAACCCCTTCTCATGTAATCATCAATGGTAATATATAAATAAATAATAATAATAATGTTCTAGGCCCCTATACACTTGCATGAGAGCTGGATGAACCCACTGACCATCTGATCTTTCCGAAGCCTTCCAATTATCACCTGACTCATGATGTTAGGGTGAAAAGGATCAGGCTTTTGGAATTTCAACTGTTGATTTTTTTGTTTTCAGGAGAAGAAAAGTCACCACCAGTGGTGTCTGCAGCGGCTTTCTTCTTTCTCTCTACTGAAATCAAATGGACCCTTGTCTGAGCCACTCATGTGTGGGGGAGATGGGAGAGATGACCAAAAGCTGAAACTTTGACCCATAGTTATCTCATGGCCAGCTTTACTGTCAGAAGCAAAAAGATTAACAAACCTCTTGAGACCTAGAACATGAGGTAGAGACCTCCAAGTCTATGTAGGAAATGCATCATGTTATCTAGTAATGGGCTACTTTATAACCTTTTTTGTCCTGTGAAAATTCAGAGACTCGCAAAGTAAAGAAACAAGTGTGGACTGTCCTAGGAGGAGATGCTTTCATATTTACCACTGTGAACTACCATATTTTTCATTAGACAGTTTGTTTTCCGCTGTGATAAGTTTTAGATAAAAAGTCTATTGAAAGATAAAGGTGCCCAAGGACCCCAGACAACCTTCTTCAGCCTATCAGTTCTAGGTTTGGGGTGCTGATCCTAAAATTCATATAATTTTCTAGAAAAATATTCAGAATTGAGAGTCCTCAGTGGTTGATACCTTTTAATGGCTAACTGAAAAGATGGTAACACATTATTACTTACATTATTACTTACATTACATTATTATTTTTATTAGCCTGCGGTTTTGCCCTGCGGTTTCACACCTCACAATGGTGAAGGTGTGAAACCGCAGCGGAATCCGCACAAAGAATTGACATGCTGCAGATTGTAACCCGCAGCAAATCCGCAGCATGTGTACAGCGTTTTTGGTTTTACCATTGCAAAGAACGGTACTGTACAACGCAGCAGAAAATGCTGCGGACCCACAGGGCCAGAAACGCTGCGGATGCGCAGCAGAATCCGCACCGTGTGCACATAGCCTTAGAGGTTTTGTGTGCCACTATTAAGGTTAAGCTATGTGCACACGGTGCGGATTCTGCTGCGGATTTTTCCGCGCAGATTTTACTAAATCCGCAGGTCAAATGACCTGCATTTTTCCTGTGGATTTAGTGCATTTTTGTGCGGATTTACTGCAGTTTTTGTGCGGTTTTCCCCTGCTTTTTTTGCACCAAATCCGCGCAGAAAAATCCGCAACATGTGCACAGTGGATTTTGTTTTACATAGCCAATAATGGTACTGTACATCACCTGCAGTTCTACTGCGGATCCGCAGGGCCAAATCTGCACCGTGTGCACATAGCTTTAGTGTGCACAGCATTCTCTTGTAAATGAATTTTTCAGTGAGATTGCTCTTACATCATAGAGCTTTCATTTCTAACATATTTTACGAAATTTTGCATTTTACTATACAAATAGTTGACAATCAAAAGTTTCCAGAAATCTCCCAAAGTACTGTGAAAATGACACCTCTACTTTAAATTTATTAAACATATTTTTGGTAGAATTTTACAGAATAGTTTTCCTTGTATTTTTCAGTCTGTTGCCGCTTTCAGGAAACATTAACGTTTATGAGCATAATGGTGAATTTCATACTTCTCTGTCCCGCACTACTTATTCATTTCATCTTTCCTATTATAGAATCTTCAGTGGCTATAAATAATCTCCCCCACTTTTTCTATTTTTCCGTATAAAGTAATCACCAAGTGGAAATGCTGCTTGACTTCACTAATGATTTATAGACGTTCAGGAGCCATAAGAATAAAAATAAAATCTGTGGACTGTATTATGCACGTGTTACGTAAATGTGAATTAAGACCGAGGGCAAAGTGTTCTACGGAATTTATCATTAATAAGCCAATAAAAGGAGTTAGAAGACACCTTGGCTGAACTGTGCTGGCTTCAATTACTCTATTTTGCTCAATAGACAGGAGTGAGGGAGAAAGTATTTGGAAACTGTACTATTCTGAAGGAAATCTAAATGAATGCGCTACAGTGATGCAGAGGACTTATTTACGGGATCACCATGTACTCTCTGATGCAATGCACAGATGGGATTCTAGTTTCCTCATTTTTCACAGCTTGACTTCAAAGGTTGTAAGGAAATATTTGTGTTTGCGATGCTCAAATGAGACTTTCAAGCCAAATGTCTTTAAAGGGGTGCTGTTGAGTTTAATTAGATAAATAGGAAGAAAATAAGCAAGTTTGATATTTACTTGCTTTTTTCTATCTGATGTTATTCTCCTGCAATGAAAGCTTTTATCTTACACAATGTACAGCTGATTTATATGGAGCTCAGCTGCTATAGCCTTGCCAGGTCCTGGTCCATTGTGTGCAGTAGTTACATTACAGGAGGGGAATTAACCCTCAACAACCCAGTCAGCTCTCTCCTTCCCACTGATTTATATTCAGCAATTAGCTGCTCACCTCCATCTGAGCTTTTGAGGAGCTGCTGTTATAAATTTTTCTGATTAGGTCTCCTAATCACAGGTCACAGCTCTTGCTGACCTGTTTGCTTGTTCAAATAACCTGATATCTCTACATGTAAGTATAGCGATAATAGTGTAAACTCAGAACAAACCACTTAGAGCTGAATGTGTTACAGCAGAACTTGTGCTGAGCTTTATAGTTCTAGTAATGATACAACTCTGCTGCTCACCAGAACTGTCACTCAAGAAAGAAAGCCTGCCTTGGTAGAAACCAGGAACTAAGGATGCTGTAAGTAGACAGCATTGCCCTTTGACAGCTTGAGAATATCCTTTTAACATATAAGTAAGTCAAGGAACTAATAGCTCAAATTATGAAACTTGGAAATGAAATTGAATCTTAAAGTGGATGTCTGGGATTAGAAATAAAAAGAGGGTATTGGTTTGTTTTTTTTTTCAATTGGAAATTGCACTATGCTTGTTAATGGTCTGTGTCTGGTATTGCAGATCAGCTTCTTTCACTTATGTGAGTGAATAACACATGCCAGTGTTGGACATCCACACACTATTTATCATTCTCCAGTCAGGTCTGCAGAGCAGCGTACTGGCTGCTTTGGGAACTAGAGGAGTCGATCCTCTCAAGCAAGCATAGACTCCCCCACTACTTCAAGTAGCACTCCAATTATTATGCAACTCAAGACATTTCTGGACACAACCAAAAGGCTATGTACTTTTCAGCATCGTTTTAGGATTTTCCCCTACAGCAGAATATTTAGAATTGAGAGTCTTCAGTGGTTGATACCTTTTAATGGCTATCTGAAAAGATGGTAACAGCAGACACTAATAATTACTGTGTGTTGTGTTTCTTACTTTGGCTATGAACAGGATGTATGCTGTTGTGTGTGTTAATATTGAATCTCAACATCTGAGGTTTTGCCTCTGTCATATTGTCTATGTGTCCATTATTTATTACGTCTCTATATGCATGAAAAAGGGACTC
Source organism: Dendrobates tinctorius (assembly GCF_039654945.1). Classification (NCBI taxonomy): domain Eukaryota; kingdom Metazoa; phylum Chordata; class Amphibia; order Anura; family Dendrobatidae; genus Dendrobates; species Dendrobates tinctorius. The sequence continues at coordinate 25,520,848 of NW_027361801.1, read as the reverse complement.
TTGCCTCAAAATGCAATACAATTGAAGGCTTTGATCATCATTTAAGGATTTTATTCACTCTACACCAGTGAGCTGTCTACATGTTCTGGGATTTCTGCGTTAGGCCGGGGTCACACTTGCAAATGTGATGCAAGAAACTTGCGCTAGTCTCTCGCCTCCATACCTGGCACTACCGCCGGCACTCAGGACCGGAGTGTGCGGCTGCATGTATTTCTATGCAGCTGAGCACTCAATTCCCGCGTGCCGGTGGCAGCGCTGAGTATTGATGCGAGAGACTTGCGCAAGTTTCTCGCATCACACTCGCAAGTGTGACCCCGGCCTTATTCTGATGTTCACCACTGGTGAGTATTGCCCATGCCCAAGATACCTCCTCTATTCTGCATTTCACAATTTAGCCATTGAATGCAGTTTCTTTCCCCACTATATGTACTATAATAGTGTTGTGCCTATCATAAGGACAACACCTAAAGGTGAGCCTCTGTAATCCATGTATCTTTTCACCTCCCTATTCTATCCATATGTGCTAACCCTATGAGCGCACTTTCTGCTTAGTTTCACTATTGCTGTCTTTTACTTGTACTAGAATGTGGATATGTTGCAATACCAGACATACTATTATTAGAAAGTGGTGCTACTTCTGTAAAGAGGCAGCTCTTTTCTCTAATGGTAACACTTACTTTTTAAAAGTACAAATGTTTAAGTTGCTCAGTTTGTTCATAAAACAGCTTATAAGAAAAAAATGCAACTTTCGAATAGAGATTTAAGGATTTATGAGTGGTACAGGGTAAAGAAATCCTTGCTTAAATAGTGTGCTCAGGTTTGTTAGGAAAGTGACATAGAGCGTGACTGCAGACTTCTGAATCCTCCCATCTCATGCTGTTAGGATTCTTCAGTACTGGCAGCGTGATCTTGCAGTCACATGATTTTCACACTTCTGGTCACAATCTGACTAGACGTGTGCAGTCTGGCTAAATACAAGTGAATTGTGTGAGGTTGTGCACGTCTAGTTGTCACGTGACCGCATGTTTGCCAATCCCATTCATGCAGTCATGAAGAGTAACTGCTGACTTTCATCCCAAACTTGGACAACCTCATTAAGTTCTCTTGGCCTATCACTGGCTCACTGAAATGCTGATTGGTCTAAGTCATTATTTACTCTTCATGATGTCACTAATAATATGAAGAGAAGGCAGTGGCCTGAGGTAGATGTGTCAAAATCAATTATTTAGGTCCTCTTGCAGTTTTTGGAGTCTAAGAGGTAAACTCTTACCAAACTCAATGAGAAGTAATGCTTGAAAGAAGTAATCCCAATATTTTCTTTTATTTGCTAAAGATGTCTAAATACATGAGTTGAGTAATGTTAGTTTAAATAAAATACCTACTGATCTCCATCTTCCATAGTTTCCAGCTCCTCTCCGCTCCTCTTCTCACTCATGTGACTGAAGATCTAACTCATCGAATCACACAGGGGTCTTTGGGTAAACTGGAAGTTGCTTTACAAGCCTTTGGAGCGTTGGAATGAGACTTCATAGATGTACATTGTAAAGGCAACTTCAGGCTAACAGATAGTTAATATGCTTTCTGGATGTTCATATGCATCGCATGAAGTCTATCATTAGATCATGTGCCCACTTTTATTGTTAGAGTAGAAGGATGTCAGCTAGTTGATTTGACTGTAAGCTTGGAGAAACTCATCATACCGCAGAATATGCCATACAGTATATCCTATAGATAAACTTTTCCTATTGTACATTATACATGTGCTCTTCATTGTCGAATGTGAACCGGGAGGAGATTGTGATAGTTTTCTATATGGTAGTTGAACAAAATGTGTATCAGATTTGGAAAAAAATGACTAAAGAAAAAAATATCTAATTTGTTACTTTCGAGAAGAAACTTATATTTGATAGTCGGAAGGTCCTGCAGTGTATTTACAAGGTTTGAGTGAAACACTTCAAAGCAATTTTACAGAAATTCAGTCTTTGAGAACCTTTTCAATTATGTATGTGACGGTGGATCTTCTCTTTGGAAGTTAGGGAAATTCGGAGACTCAGTTCTGAGAAGTAAATTTTTAATTTAGCTCCTTTTTTTGAAGTCAGTATAATTGGAGAGAAGGAAAAGAAAATCTAACACATCATATTTACATGCCATTTCTGCGCTGACAAGTTTTTGGAATATTTTAATAAAGGTTTAACAAAATCTCTGTAACATTTTCCAAGTGTTTCTGCTGGTAGAGGTTGCCTGTTTTATGTAAAAACTTCCTCATCATGGAATGGAATGTTCTGCAATTTTCTGATATTCGTTGTACTTCTATTTCTCACCATTTTTGTTATAATTTGATTGCTGTCATTCAATGGGGTTTGACAGGATTTTTATATTGGTGGTCTATCCAGGGGCAGACACTGACAGTCCTTAATGCATGAAATTTGTATGGGCTCCTTTCCTTTAAGGCAACAGAGATGCACACACTAGACACAGGCCACATTAGACACAGGCTACATAGACGCCAGTCAAACATTAGACACAGGCCATATAGACACCATTCACACACTAGACACAGGCCATATAGACACCTGTCACGCATTAGACCCAGGACACATTAGATACTAGACACAGGTCACATAGATGCCAGTCACACATTAGACAGAGGCCACATTAGACACTATATACATGCCACATAGATGCCAGTCACACATTAGACAGAGGACACATTAGACACTATATACATGCCACATAGATGCCAGTCACACATTAGACAGAGGACACATTAGACACTATATACATGCCACATAGATACCAGTCACACATTAGACAGAGGCCACATTAGACACTATATACATGCCACATAGATGCCAGTCACACATTAGACAGAGGACACATTAGACACTATATACATGCCACATAGACACTAGTCACACATTATACACAGACCACATTAGACACTAGATACATGCCACATAGATACCAGTCACACATTAGACAGAGGACACATTAGACACTATATACATGCCACATAGATGCCAGTCACACATTAGACAGAGGCCACATTAGACACTACATACATGCCACATAGATGCCAGTCACACATTAGACAGAGGCCACATTAGACACTATATACATGCCACATAGACACTAGTCACACATTATACACAGACCACATTAGACACTAGATACATGATACAAAAGATTTTGGATTATATACTGTATGCAAAAAAAGGTTGCACTCCTCTCATGCTAAAGCATGTCAATGTGAACTATATGAATTATGAATAACAATAAGGCTTCTGAATATTAGGAAAAAAAGAGACGCTTTGCACATAATTTGGCCAAATCATGTCTGCCCATCAACCAGCGTCAAGGTGGTCTCAAAAAACTGATGGGTCCCTATCCAATATGAATACCTCTCTTAGGCTGATGTCTGAATTCCTGGGTGAATGAATGTGGACTCCTCTCTCAGTAATGCCTGCATTTAAGGGTAGGTAGGAACCTGCTGTAATTAAAATCACCACATGTTGAAGGGCATAGTGCTTGGTCAGTAAGCTAACATTTTTTTATTTTTATTGTATATGGAGGAAGCTGCTGCTGGTATACGCCTATTCACATTATCTTGTTATTACATTAGATTTTAGAGACATGCCACATTAGACACTAGACACATGCCACATAGACACCAGTCACACATTAGACAGAGGACACATTAGACACTATATACATGCCACATAGATGCCAGTCACACATTAGACACAGATCACATTAGACACTAGACACATGCTGAATAGACGCCAGTCACACCTGACATATGACATATTAGACACTATACATGCAATGTAAAATGAAAGTAATGAGCTGGAGAATAAGTTCGTGACACATGATGATCAGCGCTCGTAGCAAGTGAGCATTTCTGCTACATACAGGCAATCTGATCATCGCCTGTATGTAGCAGAGCCGATTAGACAACTACAGCTTCTAGTCTCCAATGGACACTATTGAAGCATGCGAAAAGTAAAAAAAAGTTTTAAAAATATTTTAAAAATTTAAAAAGTATAAAAGGTCAAATCACCCCCCTTTCGCCCCACTCAAAATAAAATAAATCAAACATACACATATTAGGAATTGCCAAGTTCAGAATTGCCCAATCTATCAATATTAAAAAAGGATTAACCCGATCGGTAAACGGCGTAATGAGGAAAAAAAATTCAAAGTGCTAGAATTACGTTTTTTGTTCAATAAAATGCAATAACAGGCTATGAAAAGAATGTATCTGCACAAAAATGGTATCATTAAAAACGTCAGCTTGGCATGCAGAAAATAATCCCTCACACAACCCCAAATCTTGAAATAATGGAGACGCTAAAGGTCTCGGAAAATGGCATAATTTTTTTTTTTAACCAAAATTTTCAACACTTAAATAAAAAAGAACCTAAACAAGTGTGGTGTCAATGAACTCATAATGACCCAGAGAATCATAATGGCAGGTCATTTTTAGCATTTAGTGAATATGGTAAAAAAAAAAAAATGTGGAATTGCACTTTTTCTGCAATCTCACTGCACTTGGAATTTTTTGCCAATTTTCCAGTACACGATATGTTATAACCAATAACGTTGTTCAAAAGTACATCTTGTCCCACAAAAAACAAGCCCTCACATGGCCATTCAGACCGAAAAATAATAAAGCTATGGCTCTGGGAAGAAGGGGAGCAAAAAACGAAAACGTCAAACCGAAAATACCTTCGGTCATGAAGGAGGTAGACAAATTTCAGCTTTATCTATACTGCAGACACTGAATTAGGAAGGTGTACCAGGATATGTGAGCTCAGGTTAATGAAAAAGAAATGTGGTTGTTATTCAGAATCCAAGATCTGGTTAGGGATAAGACCAATATCTCATATACTGGTGATGGACATGATAACAGTATACAAGATATATTCCAACATACAATAATATCTACCGTAATAATATATCATTTACAATCATTCCGTTGCGGGAGAATTACATGGCTCATGGTTCACAATATCATTACTACATCCGCTTACATTACTTATGCTACAAAAGAGCACTAAAAAGTGTGTCATCGCCAGGAGAAGGTTACAGGTAAATGAATTTATGCAGATCTTCATTTTATTCAGAATTTCATTAGATAAAATTCTTTAAATGAAAATGTAGGAAACCTACTTCCGCACATATTTATACCACACGAAGAAAGTCACCGCACATCGCTGACAAGTTTAACTTCAATGAGTTGCAAACTACAAGGTGAAAATCTTTAAAAAAGAATATTCTCGCTGGGAGATTATAAAGAAAAAAAAATCTGGAGCCTATAAATGGAGATGTTTTTACAAGATTCTGCAGAAAGGATGATTATTGCTGCATCTTATCATGGACAAATCAAAGAGTTTTTGAACTTCTGATTATAAAATATGTAATAGGACTTTGCTTGACCCTAGCAGGAGAGCAACAGGGAGTGTTGTATTATTGCCTGTAATAATCCAGCCTAAGGAAAAGACATAATTGTCCCCATGTTTTCAATTAGCTATTTGGCATCAGTCATAATATATGTTTGCTTTAGTCCTTGAAGCAAGCTAAAGGAATGTTTTTAAGAGGAAAAAAAAATCTTATACGTTTTTCAAGAGTAATCCACTTCAAGAAATGCTCCTTTTTTTGTTTTTGGAGGATTTTTCCTTCCTGAAGTCTTTCCTGAAGAGGTTTTAAAGAAGTTCTTGATGCTTTATTTTCTCACTTTTATCAGAATTTTGACTTAAAGAATCCCTCCTATCAAAGTTGTTATCCTCTTAAAATAGCCCAGTCATCATATTATACATCACTGTGTACATGCAATTGCCAATTTTGCCATTCTACCCAGCTAATTTGTCTCTTAGGTCTATGACATCAGATGATTAAAAACTGACTAGCTGAATCCTTCCAAGTTCTATGTAGAAACAATATTTTTTTTCCCTGCATGAGTCATCACTGCAAAAGTCCCTGGTAGAGGAAGAGGAGTGGAGAAGATGGGTCAGGAATTGCAGAGGAGGGATGACTCATACAAGGAAAAGAGACTTTCTGTTTCTACATTTAGCAGAGAAAACAGAAGAATTAGCTGGGTAGAAAGGCAAAATGAGCACTTGTAAGTACACAGTGCCATATAATGGGATGACTACAGTATATTAAGTAGATAAACACTTTGATGGGCGTGCTTCTTTAAAAGTGTCAATTTTGCACACTTTCCACAAGGAACGTGCGTCAAAAAGAAAAGTCTCATAAAGTTTGTATCATGAACAGCAAAGATATTTTGTATTGAAATGATAAAGAAGTGTATTCAAACCGCATTTTTAAGTGAAACATTTTTCACTACCTTATTCCCTTTAAAATCACCATACACATCTGACCTGTGTTAATTAAAATTTGCCATAAAGCGTCCCTGACATGTTTCACCAGAGACCTGGCATCATCAGGGGATATCAGACGTGTATGGTGATTTTGAAGGGAATAAGGTAGCGGCCGCACCAAGATATCCCTATAATCCGTGATACAGGGCAATGCATGCGAATAAGGAGATGACAAGTACTGGGACTGTGATGAGCAAGAGATAGGATATACCTGATCTGTTCACACTGACCTGTGTAGGTTTTTAAATTAATTATTTCTTAAGTAGTGAATTAAAAGTTAATTTTTATGGTCTTTAGATGGTTTTTTTTGTTGCCTTAGGCAAATTGTAATTAGTGTTTACTCTATGCTGACCTAGTGGACAGCAATTTTTTTTTGTATTGCATACTGAGTACTGTTATTAATCATGTATAAAGTAATTCAAGTAAATGTAATGAGCTGTAGTACTGGGTACAGTAGGCCGTGTGGAAGAGTAGGTGTGCAAAGTATGACGGAAGAGCATATAGAATGAAAGATGCACTCAGAAACCAAGTTAAGAATAAAACATAATATTTATTAGAAACTAGCTGAAGAGCCCGGCGCTGCCCGGGCATAGTAACTAACTGTGGTTAGTTATAACAAATTATAATTATCCTCCATCACATAGTCCCGTGCCCATATACCCATCATACATATCCACAATCCCATAGGCCCGTGCCCATATACCCATCATACTTATCCACAATCCCATAGGCCCGTGCCCATATACCCATCACACATCCTCCATCCCATGGTCCCATGCCCATATACCCATCATACATATTCTCCATCCCATAGTCCCATCCCCATATACCCATCATACATATTCGCCATCCCATAGTCGAGTGCCCATATACCCATCACACATCCTTCATCTCATAGTCCAATGCCCATATACCCATCATACATATCCTCCATCCCATAGTCCTGTGCCCATATGCTCATCATACATATCCACCATCCCATAGGCCCATGCCCATATTCCCATCATATATATCCTCCATCCCATAGGCCCGTGCCCATATACCCATCATACATATCCTCCATCCCATAGGCCCGTGCCCATATACCCATCATACATATACTCCATCCCATAGTCCCATGCCTATATACCCATCACACATCCTTCATCTCATAGTCCAGTGCCCATATACCCATCCTACATATTCTCCATCCCATAGTCCCATGCCCATATACCCATCATACATTTCCTCCTTCCCATAGTTCTGTGCCCATATACCCATCATACATATCCTCCATCCTATAGTCCCATGCCCATATACCCATCATACATATTCTCCATCCCATAGTCCCATGCCCATATACCCGTCACACATTCTCCATCCCATAGTCCCGTGCCCATATACCCGTCATACATATCCTCCATCCCATAGTCCAGTGCCCATATACCCATCATACATATCCTCCATCCCATAGTCCCGTGCCCATATACATATCCGCCATCCCATAGTCCCGTGCCCATATACCCGTCAAACATATCCTCCATCCCATAATCAAGTGCCCATATACTCATCACACATCCTCCATCCCATAGTCCTGTGCCCATATACATATCCGCCATCCCATAGTCCCGTGCCCATATACCCGTCATACATATCCTCCAGCCCATAGTCCAGTGCCCATATACCCATCACACATCCTCCATCCCATAGTCAACCATTATGACATCACAATGAGCGGCGGCAGGGCTTGCAACCTATGATGAATCTGCGTCGCTATGGCAACCATTGTGACATCATAATGAGGGGCGGGGCTTGATATGCACACACTGTTTCTCCATTATGCAAATAGGGGCATTATGACATCATAATGAGGGGCGGGGCTTGACACACACACTTTTTTCCCCAGTATGTAGATAGGGGCAAAATTGTTTGGTGAATTGGAACGCGCGGGGTTAAAATTTCACCCCACAACATAGCTTAGGACGCTCTCGGGGTCCAGACGTGTGACTGTGCCAAATTTTGTGGCTGTAGCTGTGACAGTGCGGATGCCTATCCCGGACATACACACATACATACACACATACATACACACTTTGAGCTTTATATATTAGATATGCTTAAAACGTAGGACATAAAAAGATGCATAGTAAAGACAGAGAATGGTCAGACAATAGGAGGCACCACAGCTACAAAATCATGACACAAATGGTAATAATTGATGCACTGGTACAAAGGAAGCAAAATTAAATAAATATATATATAATGTTTCAGAAAAAATTCCCTATAGTAGACAGGTAAGTAGGTACTCAAAAAGCCAGAGGGAACTAACAAATAAATATTAATAGGTGATAGGACATTTTAAATGAAGTTTGTGAAGAGCATAATTTACGTTGGCACTGTGGTGCCACCACCCCAATGCGCGTTTCAGCTGCAGTGTCTTCTGTGTGAGTCATGAAGTATGGAGAGCATGAACACTGTAGTAGTGTCACAGTTTTGATTTTTGAGTTTAGCAGAAGTCAGACCTCCACCAAACAAACAATTGATTGGTGGAGGAATGGTTAATATCATGGAGGTCGTTAAGGGGTCCATGAACAAGGGTCAAATAAATTCACTCTTAATCCGCACTTGAATCACAGTATTAGTAATCAGGACAGTGATCACAATACCATCTTCAAACATGCTCCCCACATAACACAATGCATTGGGGTGGAAGTTCCAGAGGCATAAAAATGACACCACTACTCATCACAGGATTCTGAATTGTCTTGTACATTTGCCAAACTAACAATAATTTCCTGGGGATCTTGAAGATTTGTCTGTAGATTAGTCTTTGTCTTTCTTTTTGTATTCGCATTGTGTGGGACAGCACCAAGCAAGGCAAGATAAAAGACTGTAAAATATTACAGTTATGTCAAAGCCTCCAGAACTAATTTTTGGTTTGACCCAGGCAGATAGTGGCTTGTCCTCTTCAAACTGTCTTTCATATTTTTTCTTTCCCTGGAAACTGCCAAGAGGACAGCAAATACTTTTCTATGTCATACAAGGTCATTAAAGATGAATATATGGCATATAAATACTACACGGAGGACATATCAGTTTTTGTCTCTCTTCACATTGTGATGGCAAATTTATCATGTTGCTTAGAGTTTACAAAGGTTTCCAAGTAAATCTATTTATCTTAACCAGTTATTGAGGAACAAACACCTCATACACAAGGCAAGTGCATAGTAAAAACTCATTTTTTTTATACAAGATGCAGTTAGAAGATAAGACTAGTATTCTATGAGATAGTCTGTGCACAGAAACAATTGAAATAAGCTTAAAATGGTAATCAACTAACTGGACAATCCCTTTTTAAATGAATTTATCCCTTAGTAAAATTAAATATTTAGTTATTGTCACGAGAAGGCTGCAGCCAATCAGTGTCCGCTATTGGGCGGCTGTGCTCTTCCACTTGTCCAAAAATTATGAGGTCTATAACTGTGAGGAAGGAAAAACAGCAGGTACTGGGACCACTCCTCCATAAAAGGAGAAGCCACAATCATTTACTAATATCTGATCTATCCCTGTATGCTACTGCAACTGACTGACACGAGAGGAAAAAGTCACTACTATGCTACTGTCTCACAAATACTCACATCACAGAAATAGCTTTACTAACACTAGGACAGATTACCAATGCACTAGCAGGATACAGCAGGGGCCGCACAGGTGCAAACTACTGATGCAAAAAGCCACTCACAAACCTACTAATTCATGGAGGGGGTGGTTACCTAGTATTAAACATGCACCCAGATGAGGCTTATATAGGACCCCAGTCACACACATATGTGTCATGCACAGTGTCTGGCTTACAGCCTGTTGATGATGCCCTTACTATTAGACCAGGCGGGCTGTCCAGCACTATGTAAGTGCACCTCATAATACAAACGTCCCAGTTGACCTAACCAACACCAAGGTTTGACCACAATTTTCCTTGTTTGACAATACATATTATTAAGATCCATTTTTAATTTTGGTAACAGAGTTGATCTCACAAATTAAGTGATTTTTCTACATTATATGTGGTGAACATCACTAGATGAAACCTAATTACATGTACAGTTCAGTACAGAAGGATTGTGTAATCCCAGCCGAGTATCTATAAACCATAAGCAGACACCTCTGTTACGATTAAAGGGAATCTGTCACCAGTTTTTTGGCCTATCATCTAAAAATATCATCTAGAGTGTGAGCTATACATTCCCGAACTACTTGTGAAACCCCCTGACTTCCCATGAATCCCCCATAAAAACCTTTTATATTGCCCCCGTGCTTTATGCTGTGTTCCGGGACATAGTTCACCGGCGCATGCGCACTAATGCTTTCGGCTTTGCCCGCAGTTGGGCAAAGCACACTGCGCACGCGAAGGACCTGTACAATTTGGGGTGGAGAGAGGGACCAGAACCAATGCCCATCAGACCGGACCGAGTATATATACAGTACATACAACGCGGGAGTAATATAAAAGGTTTTTATGGGGGATTCATGCGGAGTCAGGGGGTTTCACAAGTAGTTGGGGAATATATATGTATGCTGGTGGCAGATTCCCTTTAACTTTACCTTCAGTTCATGGAAAATGCAGCAATTGTAATATGTGACCCATTTCGGATGGAATATAAATGCATGTGATATATTTCATTTAATAATAAGGCTGAATGTTTCTAGTTCCACAGTAGGCCTGTGCCTAAGGCGGCCTTTCAGGAGCGTTGCATATTGATAGCAACATTTACAAATAAATTTATGAAGCGGTGTGGATTTGCTATATTTGTAAGTTATATGTATCTTTTGGTTGGAGTCAGAGGGAGACACACAAGGTGGAACAAGGGGAAGTATTTAAAGGTGCTAAATGTTGTAAGAAGTGAGACACAATGTTCTGGTTGATATTGTGAGAGTGAACAAACCATATAAAGCCCTCCATGACTTATTTTGTGACCTACTCAGTTGCTAGAGTCTAAGATGCCAGACTTTCTGTACCTGGGGGTTCTTAATTGTAGGTTTTAAACTTCATGTTTTTTGATGGTTAATAAAAGGTTTTTATAAAAAAATCAACTTTAGCTCAATGTAGCTGTGTTCAGGCTTCACTTTAGTCACAGAAGTTATATCCATGACAACAGAAAGGTGGAATTTGCACAATATATTAAAATACTGAGTAATTCTTACAGATGTTCCTATATAGCACAGAATGTTAAAACGTATGTTCCCAGATGCAGCAAAAAACAAGAATTTATGCAAAATTCAACCAGTCTATTTTTTTTTACAACACCTTTAATTAGGAACTACCATAATGTGATCAGATAAACTCATGATACTGCCTTTGTCTGTCTGCTATTAAAGAATGAAGCTGAACCCTAGTTAGTACTATGGGCAACAAAGACCATTTTTATGTGATGCTGGAATAGCAGGGAATTAAAAAAGTCCATTGATGTAGAGATGAGCGAATCTCCCAAAATTCCTGATTTTCCATATCTCTAACCAGCTGTGGAGGAATTCAATTACTTTAGAGTCCAAACTGAGACATAATGTTAATATATTTAAACTGTGCAAGTAAACTAAATGACCTCTAGAGAACGCTATCCCCATCTCACCTCCTAAAGATGTTACTCCATTACTCCATATAGTCCACCGATTGGGGTGAAATTCGATTGATCTTTGGTTCTAATCAGGACATAAAGTCAATATTCCAATAGGGTGAGGATTTCATACATCCTTTTGAGGGCATTTATTCCAACTGTCCTTCTTTGGAGGTTAACCATTGTGAATGCTCTATATTGTGCCCCGTCTGGGGTGTTACCATATAGAACCATTGTCACAATTGGGACGAAGGGTGGACAGTACCCTCATAGGATGAGGTGATCAACTGTCCTGCTAGCCTAAATCATACTCCTTAGGACAAAAAAACAGTTTACAGGGTTTAATATATCCCACAAATTGAGGGGGAGGATGACTTGAATAAATCTAAGATCTTTATTTGGCAATAGGGTGCCTATCCCAACTTTCCCCTACAGGATATTAACCACTGACCATGTTCCAAGTGGTACACTTATTGAGGTAGAACTAAATGGTTATTTTGTCCTAATTGGGACATAAAGTTGATAGTACGCTAAGAGGATGAGATGACCAAGGGTTCGCCACAGGGGTGACTTCCTCAACCATCCTTCTCAAGGTGTTCAATACTAAACACTATCTAAGCTCTTTGTTTCTCGCTGTTAGGACTGGAACTTGCTATGGTCTATAATGGTATTTAGGGTCGACGGTACTCACGTATGGAGTGGAAACCAAACACCTTCTTGAGGGCTCCATCATCTACTGGACTTTTGTGACAATAACCACTAACAATGTTCTATATACATTATATAGAATGTAATTATTTTATTCATTCTAATTGGAGAAGAATTTTATGAGTGCCATTGTGCCCGCGAACAGTAAAATGAGCATCCTAATATTTTTGCCATAGGCATGGCTTCTTGCCTTCAGCTGGCATCCTGTAAGGTTTTACTTTTTTTTCTTAGCTTATTCTTTCTTATGCCTTTCTACACAATTAATTATTCTCTTCTCCATTACATTAGGTCTATGACATCACGTGTTTGAAAACAGATTTGGTGAATCTTTCTAAGCTCAACAGGAAGTCGAAATTTCATGCATGATTCATTAGTGGAACTACAGTTCTACGTCACTGCAATGTCCATGGCAACCCAGCTCCAACCCCTCTTAAACTGCTGGCCCAGCTGCTCTGCTCATCCTCTTGCCAGGAACTTTGAAGAGAATAGAATTGTAGTTCCAGTGCTGACTCTTGCAAGGAAAAATAGATTTCTTGATTCAACATAGAGCTTCTTTAACCCCTTCTCGACATGTCCTATATGTGTACAGCGCCATGGGAGCTGTGTCCTGGCAAACCGTCATATATATACGGCTCCGTGATTGCATGAACTCACACTGTGCTCTATGTGATTACTGGCACCCTGCAGCAATGCACATGATCTGTGCTAGCACCAATAACAGGCGTTTAACCCCTCTGATGTTGCTGTCAATAGTGACAGCAACATCGAGGAGCATCACACATGGAGTGAGCTCATTGTCTGCTCCCATCGGTACAATGCGATGAGATCGCGTTTTGCCGATGGTCTCCATGGTAACCTTAGCTCGTAAGATGGCTGTGGGGTCCTTCAGGGAAGGTGGACTTTGAGCGCCTGCTCTGAGCAGCAACTGACAGGCCACCTTCAATGCCTGGGAGACACTGTTTTGATGCCCTGCAGTGCAGAAGCATTGTCAGGATAAGGCTAGTTTCACACTAGCGTTTAAACGACGCGCGCACGGCGCCGCTAAGCCACGCCCCCTGCCGGCTCCCTGCCTGCCCCTTCCTGTTATCGCCTCCTCCGAGCGCAGAGGGCTGCATGCGTTATGCGCACCCTATCTTTAGCATAGGGTGCGCAGGCCGTGCGCAACTATGAATATAGCGTGCGCTGCACATTTTTGAATGTGCGCCGTGCGCGCCAAAATGCAACATGCTGCGTTCGGCGCGCATGGCGCACCTCCAAAAATGCGCAGCGCACGCTATATTCATAGTTGCGCACGGCCTGCGCACCCTATGCTAAAGATAGGGTGCGCATAACGCATGCAGCCCTCTGCGCTCGGAGGAGGCGATAACAGGAAGGGGCGGGCAGGGAGCCGGCAGGGGGCGTGGCTTAGCGGCGCCGTGCGCGCGTCGTGTAAACGCTAGTGTGAAACTAGCCTTAGGATGGTGTCCTATAGAGGGACAATGTAAAAAAGTAAAATCAAAGTTTTTAAAAATTGTAAAAATATTTTTTAAAAATCCCAAATTAGAGAACAAAAAAAGGAAGAAAAATAAAAAAAAAATATTAAAAAGTACACATATTTGGTAATGCCACGTCTGGAATGACCCGACCTATAAAATTGTCCCACTAATGAACCCATTCAGTGAAAACTGTAAATGAAAAATATGAGGCAAAAAATGATGCTGTAACATAATAAAGCCGAGCAAAAAGTGCAATAAAGCGCACTAAAAAAGACGAATGTAGATAAAAATGTTACCTTGTCCTGCAAAAAACAAGCTGCCATACAGCTCCGTCAACTGAAAAATAAAAAAGTTATAGCTCTCAGAATAAAGTGATGCAAAAAATAATTATTTTTTCTATAAAATAATTTTCATTGTGTAAAAGCGCCAAAACATGAAAAAAGATATAAGTGAGGAATTGCTGTAATCGATCCGACCCAAAGAATAAATGTTCAGTATCAATTTTACCACACGTGAATTCCTAAATTGCTTGTCTTTTGTAAATTCTGCCTCCAAAAATTTGAATAGAAAGCGATCAAAAAATGTCATGTGCACGGGAAAAGTACCAATAAAAACGTCAATTTGTTCCGTAAAAAAAGCTGTCAGATGACTGTGTTGGCTAAAATATGGAAAAATTATAGCTGTCTAAATATGGGGATGCCAAAAAGCATCTTTTAGTGTGTGAGAGCAGCCAAACATAAAAACCCAAACCTGACCTGGAGAATAAAGTCGCCTAGTCACTTGCACCACACAAGGAAAGGTGTAAAAAATAAATAAAACCAATCCTTCACCTGCTGTTGATTTGTTCATACTGCCTCCCAAAGATCACAGTAAGGCTCAGCTCACATTTATCCTGAACTCTACGCTGAGCGCTTACACCTGTGTTTCCATGTAAATCTCTGAAATATGTGATTCAGATAGAAGCCCAGGCGGAAGATTACCTATAATGAGGCAGATGGAGGCATTGTGGACGCTGTCTGGCCTATCATCTGGCATTCTCCGTCATTTTTATTCCAAGTTCCCACTATGGTTCGACATCTTTTAACGTAAATATAGAGGACTTCCATGTTACTGGTAGTGCAAAAGCTCTGGAAAAGCGAAATGGCTCCTTGTCCCCAAAATAAATTCAGCAAATTGAGCGCCCAAATCCAAATGCCCTCCTCCCTTCTGATCCCCAGTGTGTCTAAATCACATTTAGTATCTACATATTTTGCATTTTTGGAGTTCTCCTAACATACCGGTGGTGTCTCCAGAAGCATGGGCTGGGCTTAACGTACTGGTGACTGTAATGTACTGGTCACTACAGTGTAATGGTAACTACAGCAACAGTTTGCATTTGTCACTTGGCAACATTCATTGCTGCTTGTTTTTGGAAAACACCCATGGAATCAAAATCATCACTACACCTGTACATAAATTTCCAAAGGGGTATAATTTACAAAATGCCGTCGCTTGAAGGGGATTCTACTTTTCTAGCACTTAGGGGCTCTGTGTATGGACTCCATAAACTATTCTAAGAAAATCTGTGCTCCAGGAGGCAAATAGCCCTCCATCTCTCCCAAGTCTCACCATGTAAATAAGCAGTAGTGTACAGCCTCATATGGGGTATTTCAACATTGAGCAGAAATTGTGGAGCAAACTTTGCCCAGTATGAAAATGTAAACTCTGGGGCTAAAACAAAATCTTGGTGGTAAAAATTTAATTATTTTTTCTTCACTGCCCAAAGGTATAAAATTCTATAAAATTGGTTGTCCTAAACGTTTTTGTTTTTTGTGTTACCGTATGATAATTGAATACACCTCTAGAGAGCCCTAGTGCCATTCTGCAAATAGCAACTTAATTAAAGAGTGAAAGATATTGTAGCAGTAATCTGCATAAAGCAAAGTAGCTGAGTTCCTGAGACCTCATGTCTAATTATAGATCCCTTTCAACCTTTCTTGTGGAGCACTATATACCTAAAGCAGTCGTCCATGACAGTCTACCTTACCAGCAGAAATTCATGCAAGAAAATCTCATTTTATCCCCAAACTGCAGTTTAATTATGCTGCAATCTAAAATCACTAATCCGCATTGCAACAAATACAGCTATGGTCAATAAGTAGAATAATATCCTGCTACAATACAAGAAATGTAAAAAATGTCGGGATAAACAAAAATTACAATGTTCCTGAATATACAGGCTTATTATTAGATGTCTTGCTTCTATCTAATTTACTGTCCAATGTATGTTGTCAAATGCAATCCAGTAGAGACACTGTGGCAAAGTACCTGAAGTGGGAATTGGAGACATGCAGGCATAACAGAGAGGTGAGCTTTTAGTTTCTGATGGGTAATTCGCTTAACAATGTCAGGTGTAATGTATACAGGGAAAAGGAAGTTCCAGTACCTATAGTGCTTGCAGAATGCCAGTAAATATTAACCGTCCAGTGACAAAATTGGATGCAAAAAACAGTTCCTGGACTTTTTAGATTGATATGTTTACTATAAGCTGCTTTAAGAACCTGTAGTTGTCCATGAAAATCTAATGTAGACTATGCTTTTTTTCACTAATTTTAGTGAAAGGACATGCATACTTTAAAGAGGTTGCCTACTACTTTAACATTGATGGCCTATCCTTAGGATAGATCATCAGTGTCTGATCGGCTGGGAAGAGACACCCTGCACCCACGCCGATCAACTGTTCTAGGTGTTGGAGGCGACCCGAACTGACCAGTAATGGAGCTGTGCACTAAAGCTCCATCAACTCCATAGTGGTCATGGCCAAGAACTGCACATCCACTTCTGTTGGTTTAAATAGAGTAAGGCTATGTGCCCACGTTGCAGAAATGCTGCGGAATTGTCTGCAGCATTTCCGCAACTCCCCGCCGCGGGTAAAACGCATGCGGAATTCGCATGCATTTTCCCGCAAAATACAAGCATTTTGCAAGCGTTTTTAGCTTGCAGAATGCTTGCGCTTTTCCAAGAGATTTGAAGCATCGCTTGGAAAAGTGATTGACAGGTTGGTCACACTTGTCAAGCATAGTACTTGACAAGCGTGACCAACTTTTTACTATTGATGCTGCCAATGCAGCATCAATAGTTAGGCTAGGTTCACATTGGGT
This sequence comes from Dendrobates tinctorius, assembly GCF_039654945.1. Classification (NCBI taxonomy): domain Eukaryota; kingdom Metazoa; phylum Chordata; class Amphibia; order Anura; family Dendrobatidae; genus Dendrobates; species Dendrobates tinctorius. The sequence goes on along the minus strand of NW_027361801.1, from coordinate 25,503,551 downwards.
TAGAGCAGTCCGTTCAACGCATGCATTAAACGGACTGCACTAACGCAACTCTTTTTTGGATCACGTTATGCGATCGTGATAGCACACTGCGCTAGCAGTGACGGACCCTCGGACGCGGTCTGTCACAGAATGACGGCACATCGCTAACGCATGTCATAATCGGTGCTAAGTTATGGCAGTCTATTGCTGCGTTAACGCATCCGTTACATAGCGTTAATGCCGCTATGTAACGAATGCGTTAAACGCAGCGCCATAATGCAATTTGAGCCTAGCCAGATAGAATGTTAAAAATAATTAAAAAAATAAAAAAGATATGCGTCATCAGAGGTCATTCGTGCAATGCATCCCTGGGAGCGGAAGTTGCTGGCAGCGCGGCGTGCACCGCTCAGGAGATTGGGGGCCGACAGAGGGTAAGTATATCCCTATTTTTTATTTTAATTCTTATTTTTTACAGGAATATGGTACCCAGGGCATGGAGGAGAGTCTCCTCTCCTCCAGACTCTGGGTACCATCCGCACATGAAGCGCTCACTTTACGAATGGTGGGCATAGCCACATGCATAAAGTGAGCATTTCAATGCAATCCTATGATGGCAGAATTGCTGCGATTCCGCAGAAAGAATGGACATGCTGCGGACTTTACCGCTATGTGATTCCGCAGTGGAAAAATCTGCAGCATTGGCACTGCAACTGCGGAATCCCATAGGATTGCGTGGGAATGCGTTTTTTAAGCGTTTCCACAGCGGCAAAAATGCGGCGGAAACGCTTAAAAAACGCAACGTGGGCACACAGCCTAAGATGTGCAGTACCCAGCCGGGATCACTATACAGTTGAAGGAACCGCTACATAACTGGTCATTTCCGGTTGCCACCAACACTGAGAACAGCTGATTTCCGTGGGTCCAGGGTGTCGTTCCCCCACAGATCAGACATTGATAACCTATCCTAAGGATAGGTCATCAATGGTAAAGTAGTGGACAACCTCTTTAAGGTCTTTAATTTCTTACAATATGGTACAATGTTGTGATATTCTAATCCTTGAATAGCAAAAATTCACAGTATAATCTCTGCATGGCCAGAAAGAGTCCTAAGTAGCATAAACATCTTAAGACAAAGCATCACAAAGTCATGTTTTTCTAACTAGCTAGTCATCTACCACCACAAATCTCAGGATATGTTGTGGTAAGAGGGAAGGTAAGGAATGACACATCTATATCTGATGCATGAATATGGACGTAGCCTCTCGGTCATGTTGGTGAACAGGAGGTTGAGGACACAATTGTTATTGCTGCGATCTGCTATTTAACTGCGTGTTTCATTGACACAAAGTATTTGAGTTGAGTGTTGGAATCTCCTGACATTTGTCACCCTAAAGAAACATGACAGCACATGTCACACTTGGTTTACAAGACATATGAAACATTAAACCACTTGAATGCTTGAGCGCTGTGTGTAACATGTAACTGGTGGAGTATTGTTGATTTTATGAATGGATGATGGATAACTTTATTAGTGCAAAATATGCACTTTTTAATTTTTTTTGTTTAGAGCGTCTCTCTTGAGAAAGAACATTTTTTGCCATTAAAATGTTTTCCTTGTTTATTTAAAATCTGTTGTATTGTATAGAACCCATACAATATGGAATTAAAAAATCATGAAATGGTTAAAAAAAATATATATATTTAAAGGAAAGATAATGAACATAATGACAAACAGATTAACCAATAAGAGCCTCCTGTTTAAGGTATATGCCTCAATTCATCAAGACCGACATTGTTCAAACACTTCTTGACGAGGAGGCATACTAGAGTCATATACTCCTGATTTATTAAGAGATTCACGTCCCTTAATGAATCCAGCGTGTTTGTAAAGTGGCAAAGTACGCCTTGCCATAAATCTTATCCCAATTAGGCAATATTGTAAGATTCATGGTGTAAGGAACTCCACTGCTTTATGAGCAGGAGTTGCCACAACCCCGTCCCACCCCAGCTTTGCCCACTTTGTCGGAGTTGTGCAGAAATGGCTTGAGACTTTCAAAAATAGCAACATTTTTGCATAGTCCCATTGCTCCAAAGTTTATGACTTTTCAAAGAGCTTTGCTGCCTCAGAACAGTGGCAATGAGCCAGCAGCAGAGCACACTGTCATCATATGTTGTAAGACAAATACCTGGATTTCAGAGACCATCGTCACCCCTGCAAGTGACATCACTTGTGGGGGCGGCGCTGGTCTCTGCACGCCAGGCAGCCTTAGAACACACACTGACAGTGCGCTCTGGTGCTTCTTCATTACTACTGATCTGAGGAGGTGAAGGAGTGCACTGTCATTGTACACATTGTGCAGCGACTAGCCCAGACCCTGAAACAGATGTTACTGATGATGCTTCACTTCAGGAAGGGGGCAGAGGGTGCGGCAGTAACCACATTCTCTGCCCTCTGATGACGTTTTGTTTTATTTTCCCAGCATGTCCTGGGATTCTCAAATTAAGTGTCATCAAAAACAAAGTAGAGAAAAAAAGAAAATTAGTTAGATAGTGTAGTTAAGGAAGGACAGGGAATGTATAATTCTTGTCTATGAGGAAATAGGGATTTAGGAGGAAAATTAAATTGTATTTCAGACTACCCCTTTAATACAAAAAATAAATATTTTAATTCAGCTCTGATTCCAGATCAGACTGTTAAGTAATTTTGTGACAGATACAAATATCCATCTCAGAGCTAAATGCGGAATGTTAGAATTATATTTAGCGTATAGACAATTGATGCCCTGGGAAATAATTTCTTCCTGGATGTCCTCACTCTTGCTTATGCCTAATTTAAACCTGTCTTTGTCTGATTAAGTCTTGCTCGGACTGCTAATCCCCTCATGCCTTACATTTCTTCAGTGCTCGCACATAATAAAGACCCAGTTAGCGGCAGCAATTTCTGTGCCTCATGATGGCTTTGTTTATAATGTCTCTTGTTGCCCTTCAAGAAAAGGTCAGAACATAAAGCTAATATAATATGTAGTTGTAATGCCAATGGGCATGCCGCGTGTATTCAGACCGGGCTCAGCTGTTTACATATAAGTGGGCTTTGGATTTTTATTTCTGACTAATATCTATTAATATCAAAATACTTGGGTCAAGTGCCCCCGGCTGGGTTGCCTAGGAATAACTGCTATGTCAAGTGTGACTCTGGAGATTTTTTAACCATGTTAGTCATTGTTAAGTGTGTACGGATATTCTATAGACCAGTGTTTCTAAAATTGTGCGGTGACTCTCATTAGTGAGGCCTACCAAACTGCTGGTAAGGAACAGCCGGTAGGAGGTTTCCAACGAAGTGTTTATATACTACACATATCTTTATTCAGCTGTACTGAACTCTGGGGCTACTTTCAGATATTGCCTATATAATGTTGTACTGATTTAAGCATACGGTATATTTCATGCTCAATAGTTTCTCATTGACGTACAGTATTTTCTGTTTTTTATTGAATGGAATATGTTTAACATATGTCATATGGCTATATATGGATAAGTGGCTAAGTTCCTGGTATATGGTGGGGTCAGAACCTCCTCTGCTATTATATTTTCATCTACATATACCTCTCTAGTGGATGTATTTTAGCAACAGTTTGGTATTAAAGAGAAAAATTCATCAGAATTTTATAACCCAAACTAATGGCAGGTATTTAAAGGGGCTTTAACGCTGAGTAAATCATTATCTTTCTTATAGAAATGCATTTTACTACTTTAGAGAAATCCATAGTTAATATTTTATGCTAATGATTTGTAAGTGCAGTGGGCGGGGCCTGCACTTACAGCTCTCCTACCTATCTGCTCTTTCCTCACTCACTGCACTTACAAATCATTGACATACAATTTCAACTATGGATTTTTCTAAAGCAGTCAAATAGATTTCTGCATGAAAGATATGTATTTACTCAGCATCAAAGTACCATCAGATTGGGGTATAGAATCCTGACAAAAGATGCTCATTAAAGGGAACCTGTCAAAAGGTATGTCCCATATGAGATAAGACCACCACCTTTCAGCCCTGTCATATTATTTTCTAAAATACCTCACATATGTCCCCAATCTGACCTGCAACAAAAGAAAATCACCTTTTATTATACTCACCTATGGAACAGTCAGGTCCAATGCCATCTTCCTTCTGTTCTTCTTGTGGATGATGCGTCCTACATCATCCACACAGTGTCCCCGGTATTGCGCTCCTGTTCTGGAATACTGCCCTCAACAGAGAAGAGTTTTCATGTGCAGGAGCACGATGCAGTGGACACTGTGTGGATGATGTAGGACGCACCATCCACATGAAGCATAGAAGGAAAACAGCATCGCAAGAAGAGAGGCTCCAGACCAAGAAAAGCAAAGCCCATCGGACCCGACTGCCCCATAGGTGAGTATAACAAAAGGTGTATTTCTTTTGTTACAGGCCTGATAGGGGGCATACATACAGTAGGGCTGAAATATAGTGGTCGTTTCCCATATTGGACAAACCTGGTGATAAGTTCCCTATAATTACATATACTATTTGGAGATATACCGTAGATATATTTAGATTTCATACATTTGCAATATCTAGAGAAAGCAGTGGAGAAAAATGTCAGCTCACCATCTGTCGTGAGACTTTTTGGATTTTTAAGTTACAGATCCACATGGTATGAATCTACGACAAGATCTTATTTTACAATACAATGAAGTCTAATGATTTTTTTTTATTTGTCTTGATATACCACACGTTTTTTTAGCAAGGAAAATTTTTAAAATATTTTTTGTGTTTTGTTTTTTTTCATACCGTCTTTGTTTTCTCTTTTCATACCGTCTTTGTGTATCTATGTATGATATACCGTATATACTTGTGTATAAGCCGACCCGTGTATAAGCCGACCCCCCTAATTTTGTCACAAAAAAACTGGGAAAACTTATTGACTCGCAAATAAGCCTAGGGTGGAAAATGCCGAAGCTACTGGTAAATTTAAAAAATAAAATAGGCCCCATAAGATGCTCCATAAAGTTCATGATGGCCCCATATAATGCTCCATAAAGTTCATGATGGGTTTCATAAGATGCTCCGTACAAAAATATGCCTCAAATAATGCTGCACAGTGAATAATGGTGGCCCTATAACATGCACCATAATAACATATGCCCCATATAATGCTGCACAGTGATTGGTGGCCCCTTATAATGCTGCACAGTGAGTGGCCCCTTATAATGCTGCACAGTGATTGGTGGCCCCTTATAATGCTGCACAGTGATTGGTGGCCCCTTATAATTCTGCACAGTGAGTGGCCCTTATAATGCTGCACAGTGAGTGGCCCCAATGCATTCTCATATTGCACAGGTAGCGTAAGGTGATCCAGTCATTTAGCTGCTGCCGCTGCCTCAATTAAAATAAAAAAAAGAACAAAAAAACCCCCTATATACTCACCTCGTCGCTGCTGCTGCTCATCAGCGTTGCCGGCTCTGCAGTGACTGTTCAGGCAGAGGGCGTGTGTTAACTACGTCATGACGCCCTCTGACCTGAACGTCACTGCCAGAGGACGCAAGACAGCAGAGCGATGCGCAGCAGTGGAACGGGAGACAGGTGAATATGGCTCCCCCCGACATACTCACCTCTTCTGGCATATCTCTGCAGCCCCCCGTGCTTGTTCCATGTTCTCGGCCAGCGCGCTGTTCTTCCTGCTTTCTGCGGTCACGTGGTACCGTTCATTAAACTCATGTATATGTGAATATTCATGAGTATAATGAGCGGTACCAGGTGACCGCTGAAAGCAGGAAGGACAGCGCACTGACAACATGGAACAAGCACAGGGGGGGCTGCAGAGACATGCCAGGAGGGTGAGTATGATCTCCGACACTCCCCGCTCCCCCTCCCCGGCCGACACCTGGTATATGACTCGCGTATAAGCCGAGAGGGGGACATTCAGCCAAAAAAAATGGGCTGAAAATCTCGTCTTAAACGCGAGTATATACGGTATGTGTTTATTTTCTTCCAACTCTATGTGTTAAGTTTTTGTGGGACTTTATTGAGTTAAATTTTCAGGTGTTTTGTTATCTCCATTAGGACCATTAGCTCACACCTGTGCAGCACTAACTTGTGATCTGTATTCGAAACCTGTTCAGTCCAGGGTGATACATACAATGATTAAGGCTCTTAGCTGAAACATGTTGGTTGTTCATCCCAGGTTGTGGTGATCAGGATCCATGTCTTTTTTAATGTACTACTGTACCGAATAAAAAATGTTTCTTTATTTTTTTTTACAAAGAAAGATAAGTTTCCTTCTTGATTTCCTCGCTGGAGGTTTCTTCCCCCATCTTTTTCTATTTGCAATATCTGGTATTTTTAGATTTTTTTTCTCTAGTATTATACTCACTGTTATTTTTCCTTCTTGGTAGCATGTATTTATAACCTCTGGATTCATAGGGTGTTTATTAGGGAGCGATGACAGTAAGCACTATATTACATTGATGAGAAAATGGGCACCATATTACATCATTCTGTAGAGTGCCAGTGCCAACTTCCGTGGCTAGGCAGGTATGCCACACAGGGGCTACTAAGGACTGTGCAGTATATTATGCTCCAGCATTGTCGGGCACTGTAGGTATAGATGTTGTCCGCTCCTTCCTCCTTATTTGTTTATGTTTTGTCTCATTTTTTTTGTAATAGTTTCTATTGTTTTGCTCTAGTCAGATCTTCTTTGCAATTATTTTGAATCAAGACAGACTTTAAGGCTATTTCTTTTCCTTCTGTTATTCAAGCTGTCGGAATACTTCCAGTTGTACAAATATATGAAATACTGTGTTATTCCGGTTTAGTAGTAAAGTTAACTCTTTCTGTGCTCATTTTAATATCCTGGTACCCAATAGTGAGGCGCAGATATTACCACAGTTTCCACTGGGCTGGTGAGACCCCAGCAGAAAAAGATTGAGAAGTCATGCTTCATGCCGAGGAAAACCTAAAGGACATGAATTCATACTTTAAAACTCATGTTTGATGTTCCTTATTATTAAAGGGTTAAGAGGATCTACAACTACCGATATATTACTAAATTCTAGTAAAAAAACATTAACACATTTCAACCATGTAATACAATTTTTCTATGTATTAGTGCTCAAAGACAACAATATGCAGGAGTTATATCATTTTTTTTTTTAAATTGGGAACTTAGGAATTTGAAACCCCATGTGATCACTCCAATAAAAAAGAGGAATTATTGTAATAGATCCTTGTAGTGGAACAGCATTTTACCTGGTAGTGTACACATTTTTCAATGCGCACCAGACACAAAAAAATGCTAGTTTTACCACTGTGCCTGACTTTACAGTAGTGCTTAAAGACAACAAAATAATAGGAGCTCACCATGCAGTTATATAATTTCTTTAAAATTGGGAATTAAAGGGAACCTGATAGACAATTGACGGGCAGCTTGTATCAGGCACTGACTGTTTGATATTATCCAGGTGAATTTGATTAAAACATGTATATGTAAATATAATATATAAAACATTTATTTTTAAGACATACTTTAAAGGCTGCATGGGAGACTATTCGGAAAGGTGGGATCCCTTGTGGCTTCTGTCTGCCAGCTTTACCACCACTTTATTATTATTAATATATATTTTTATAGCGCCATTTATTCCATGGCGCTTTACATGTGAAAAGGTGCAAATATAGTCAAGTAGAGCATGACTTTAATATTTGTCAATAATGTGAAGACTTTTGGGCACCCTTTATGACAAGTTATGTCCATGTCGAAATTGTAACGATTGTCAATTTTTTTCTCCATAGAGAAAAATTGTGATTATGTGCAAGTCATGGAAATGGTGTTTTACCAAAACTTTCCTTGCCACAGAACTCGAGTCATGGGAAAAACTGCTGATCAAGGCTTATAGTTTAGAATTTTCTTTGTTCTGGTAACGTTCTAATAATAATTAATAACAAAAAATATCAATGCAATTAATCTTTGTCCCATGATTTTATATTTCAGTAACTAACATGATAAAGTCTTATTCTGGATCGGCATTGTAACACAGAATGAATTGATCGCATATCTGCATATCTAATAATCTCAGTATTGGCTCTTGGGCTTGTGGCGCTCTGTTCATTCAGGAAGTTATTAATTTTACTGTTATGCCCAATGACATATTACAAATTAGGTTGGTTCCACTTGAGTCATTGATTTAGAATCAGCGAATGAAATGTCATATTATTAACTTTGGTTTAGAAATAGGAGCCGTGGTAATATGCAATCTGCTTTTGTGTCTAGTGACTTTACAACACAAAAATCATGTAGCATGATGCACGAAATATTGGAATATGTCTTTACAGTGGATCTTCCCGTTAGAAAAGTGTAAAACATGCAATACCAGAGTATATACAGTGGGGCAAAAAAGTATTTAGTCAGTCAGCAATAGTGCAAGTTCCACCACTTAAAAAGATGAGAGGCGTCTGTAATTTACATCATAGGTAGACCTCAACTATGGGAGACAAACTGAGAAAAAAAAATCCAGAAAATCACATTGTCTGTTTTTTTTTCATTTTATTTGCATATTATGGTGGAAAATAAGTATTTGGTCAGAAACAAAATTTCATCTCAATACTTTGTGATATATCCTTTGTTGGCAATGACAGAGGTCAAACATTTTCTGTAAGTCTTCACAAGGTTGCCACACACTGTTGTTGGTATGTTGGCCCATTCCTCCATGCAGATCTCCTCTAGAGCAGTGATGTTTTTGGCTTTTCGCTTGGCAACATGGACTTTCAACTCCCTTCAAAGGTTTTCTATAGGGTTGAGATCTGGAGACTGGCTAGGCCACTCCAGGACCTTGAAATGCTTCTTACGAAGCCACTCCTTCGTTGCCCTGGCGGTGTGCTTTGGATCATTGTCATGTTGAAAGACCCAGCCACGTTTCATCATCAATGCCCTTGCTGATGGAAGGAGGTTTGCACTCAAAATCTCACGATACATGGCCCCATTCATTCTTTCATGTACCCGGATCAGTCGTCCTGGCCCCTTTGCAGAGAAACAGCCCCAAAGCATGATGTTTCCACCACCATGCTTTACAGTAGGTATGGTGTTTGATGGATGTAACTCAGTATTCTTTTTCCTCCAAACACGACAAGTTGTGTTTCTACCAAACAGTTCCAGTTTGGTTTCATCAGACCATAGGACATTCTCCCAAAACTCCTCTGGATCATCCAAATGCTCTCTAGCAAAATTCAGACGGGCCCAGACATGTACAGGCTTAAGCAGTGGGACACGTCTGGCACTGCAGGATCTGAGTCCATGGTGGCGTAATGTGTTACTTATGGTAGGCCTTGTTACATTGGTCCCAGCTCTCTGCAGTTCATTCACTAGGTCCCCCCGCGTGGTTCTGGGATTTTTGCTCACCGTTCTTGTGATCATTCTGACCCCACGGGGTGGGATTTTGCGTGGAGCACCAGATCGAGGGAGATTATCAGTGGTCTTGTATGTCTTCCATTTTCTAATTATTGCTCCCACAGTTGATTTCTTCACTCCAAGCTGGTTGACTATTGCAGATTCAGTCTTCCCAGCCTGGTGCAGGGCTACAATTTTGTTTCTGGTGTCCTTTGACAGCTCTTTGGTCTTCACCATAGTGGAGTTTGGAGTCAGACTGTTTGAGGGTGTGCACAGGTGTCTTTTTATACTGATAACAAGTTTAAACAGGTGCCATTACTACAGGTAATGAGTGGAGGAAAGAGGAGACTCTTAAAGAAGAAGTTACAGGTCTGTGAGAGCCAGAAATCTTGATTGCTTGTTTCTGACCAAATACTTATTTTCCACCATAATATGCAAATAAAATGAAAAAAAAACAGACAATGTGATTTTCTGGATTTTTTTTTCTCAGTTTGTCTACCATAGTTGAGTTCTACCTATGATGTAAATTACAGACGCCTCTAATCTTTTTAAGTGGTGGAACTTGCACTATTGCTGACTGACTAAATACTTTTTTGCCCCACTGTACATTTACCCTACTTGTGTTATTTCTTGTATATACTGTATGTTTTCAGACTATCACTTTCCCTGATTGAACATAATGGAAAGCTTCTTACGCCTCGATGTTCTGATCCCTAATATTAGTAATTGCAGAGGGTGCACAGATTTGTGACTTACATGTCAAAAAAGTGGGCCCAGTCATCTAGTCTAGGGAATAATTGGACTTTTTGTTGAAATTTAGAAATGAGCCAAAATATTCGAATGGAATTGAATTCTACTCAAATATGATCAAAGTACTCATTTGCCAAAATTAAGATTGTTTGTAATTCATTTCTGTGACGATAACTGGCCATTGACAGTCATTTTTCTAAATTGTAAAGTGTCACAAAAAGGTTTCAAATAAAAGCAAATTATTTATACTCACCTCATCACTCATCTCTCTGGACCAATGGCTCATCACCATCACTAGTTCAGTCATCGTTGCATATTATTATCACCGCCGCTGAAATCCCCAGGCCTCTTACCTCACTATTGAGTCCAGGGACTGTTATGCACATGCGCACACAAGGTCACGGCGCATATCATGAGGTAAGACCTTACTTGCGCTTACACAGATCCCTCCCAGGCCTCGTAAGATTGTTCATTTGTAAACCGTGCTGAGCCATATAGTAAAGAAAGGAAAAGGATTGGACAAACTTTTCACCATTTGAATACCAATTTTTCTAAATAGGAGAAGCTTACAATTTTACTACTTATGATAAGTACAGTAAATGCTATAGATCTCAATCTAAGCATGTACTGCCCCCGGCGGCCATTTTTCTGGAGGCCACCACATCGCAGCAATGGATGTGCGGGGCCTCTGGGCTTTCACAAAATGCCAGCGGAACCCCACACCACAGAGCACCACCACCGAACCTGCCACACCTGCTGCACCAGCCTGGGAAGGGAGTTTGATCATCGCCGCATTAGACCGTGACCGCCACAGAATCGCCTGACTCCTGCTGCTGACACAGTGTTTGTAAGTGTATTCCGACTATAAGACGCACCCCCATTTCCCCCCATAATTTTGGGGGGAAAAAGTGCACCTTATAGTCCAAAAAATACAGTAAGTACATCACAGTGCAAAAATCAATCCTTTACTATTCGGTCACCAACCAAACCCTTTCTGTGCCATTCACTACGAGGTTGCCAACTTGTTTTTTCATTTGTTTCTGGACAATGTACCTAAAAATCACAGACATCAAACTTTTTTTATGGACTTATGGGAAAACCACATGTCTACTGCCCATAATTCTGACATATAGTAAAAACCTAGGCTCTCTCCAATTCTGACAATAGGCTGTCAGAATTTTATAATTTACTTTATGGCTATGTGGTGGAGTTGATCCCCTCTATGGAAACATGTAGCATATTGACTAGAACAGTACATTAGTAAATTAATTAGCACAGAATGTTATATTTGTCTGTGAAAATAAAAAAAAAAGCAATTCAAACTAATTAGTGATGTACCTAACACCTTACCTTACCAATAACTGACCATACACACCTCAACATTGAAATTTCAACACCAAGAAGGAAAAGTTATGGATTTATGAGAATCACAGGATGGATAAACATGCATATGATGAAAAAAAGGAAACCTTTACAAACTATTTCACTTTATTCAGTATGTAGTATGAGTGCTGCCTGCAGAAATACTTGCATATACATGCCTTGGCTGCTATTATTGAAATTATTATTGTCTGAGGAATCTTCTGCCACGCTGAATTCACTTGGGAAAATCATCCAGATCCAATGCTGGTAGTTTCTTTTCCCATTGAAGAGTAATGATTTCCCAGATGTGCTCAATGGGAGATGAGTCTGGAGACTCTGGAGGCCATGATAGCACGTTTATGAGTATAGCGTGGCACTAACAGCCAACAGTTACACTAGCGGTGGATACCGCGTTTTATCTGCATACCCCAAGCCGACCTCTACATGCTCAAGGAGATACTACTAACGTGACTGTACTTCCTATTTGGTGCTCCCTCTTTTCTACAGTCCCATATGGACTGTTTATCCAAGAGCATATAACCTTATATACTCAGCGCCTTCCTCTTATGCCCCATATGGGCCATGGAACATTAAGCCCTATAAAGAGATATGAAACAGGGAGGCAGACAGTATACCAAAATCAACATATATTGGATTTGGCTGGTTTACCAGCTTAACACGCATCAATATCTAGCAAGTGCACAGAGCAAACCTATATCAATCCCTATAGCAGGAATTAATATTGACGTAACCATTCTCCCTCTTGGGAATCTACATTCAGTTACTACACAGTGACTGCCGTCGAACTGACAAAGGCCGATTGTAGGCCGAAACGTTTCTAAGACTGCACACAATAAAATTCTTTTTCAAAAAGGATCATTCAAAGTTGAGTGCCAAGTTACTTTATTATTATGATAGCACGTTTACATACGTTCAACATGGCAATCTGATGTTACCATGTTGAAAAACAGCTTTCAGATCACTTTGGAGAAATGGCCGTGCCACTGGTTCCTCGACCAAAACAATATAGCACGTTGCTGTTAGTGTACCTGGATTGAAAGCTAGATTGGTGTGGCTAATGTACATTATGCAATAAGAAACCTGGGAATTGGATCAGTGTGGTGTTCCATCTTGAAGTTTCTTCATCGTATGTTCACATGGTCTCCAGACCAATCTCCAGCTATCATTGGATTCAAGACAAAAGCGAAACCCATCACTGAAAGGAATGGACCTTCATTTCAGCCTCTATTACCATCTTGCTCTACACCCTGATAGTCTTTGAGAGCAACAAAGTGAAGTCAGTGGACTACCCAATGTCATACTGTCGCCTCCTGATGGTTTTTATAGACACTGTTCAATGTCCAATTTCACTTGTAGTAGAGAATGGATCAGTCTTTGACCCAGTGGTACAGCCTTTACTCCACATTGTCTCAAGAGCCATTTTTCAACTACACCAGCAACCTGTGTAGCCTAAACTATCATGGCCTGCAGCATCTCCAGACTTGTCTCCTTTTGAGCACATCTGAGATGTCATTGGTCGGCAGTTGCAAAAGTAGCTGCCAGCAGTGGAACTTGTTGATTTGCATCTCCAAGTGCATATAGTGTGGCAGAACATTTCTCAGACAACCATTAATAACCTCAATAATAGCAGCCAAGGTGTGTAAGTGCTGAGATTTCTGCACGTGTGGTGCTCATACACGATGCTGAATAAAGATGGAGATGTTTTGAAAAATTTGCTTCCATTATTTTCACAATTTGCATATCATTAGCGTTTCTATGGATACTGTGATTTCCAAAATTCCCGAACTTTTCATTCTCAGTCTTACAACTTCAATGTTGAGTGTAAGTATACACTTAAATCAGGTTAGTAAAACTACATGTAGAATGCGAACAGCTCAAATTTGTAACATCTACAAAATAATTCCCATTATCATGTAATTAAAATGATTATGAATACCAGATCCCCAACATCCACTATAGTGCCCATAATTATTTATTTAGTAAAATCAGTACCTGTCCTGGAGCTTTCAGATTCTGACATTATAATTTTTGCATTTCTTCTGATGAACACTTAGAAGTGGAAGATTTGTGGCAGGTTTGCTCGATAGAGTTATCAATATACCGGCGTTTCCCACTGCCTGATTAATGTCAGGGAAAAGTGAAATAAGTGAAGCTGACTCTTAGCAGATCTGGGCTTTAATTATTTGGTTTGACAGACTAGTTAAATGACATGTGGAGGTAGCATATTAGATACAAGCCCTAAAACAGTAGATTATCACTAGAGGGCTAAGTGTCTCCTACCATGTAGACCTCTTGCTCTGTGTAACCCTGCCATATCAATAATTAGTATCTCTGTCAATGCACAGTGTACACAGTAAGCTGCCAATAAGTTGTGTGGGTGGGGTTATACAGAGCTCAGCATTCTGAGGACTGCTAGATCTGCTGCAGAGAAAACAGTGATAGTATAAAAATGGCAACATGTAGCCCAGTAAGTGATAGATCACTTGATTCACGGTCTCTGTCCCTACATCATTCTGCTCTCAGATTATGTTTCAAAAAGCTGGTAATAAAGTCCCTTTATGACATCAGGAACAATGTAATCACAAGTAAACTAAGTTCATGTTCATTCATCAACTGTATTAATTTCCTAAAATGTGTGTTCTAATAATATTGTAATGCACATTTTAGAGTTTATTTTTCATATTGCATTGCAGCCATCAGGTATTAAGCCTTTGATGGCTGTTAATGAGTTTGGCTGGGAGGTTCATAAGTAGAATGGCCATGGGAATGTTATTTTGGGAGTGTCTAGATTCAACCAACCGTTTTCCTTAGTTATGGTCATGTTGATGAATTCATACTTGGTCACTAGAGTTGAGCGATACCGTCCGATACTTCAAAGTATCGTATCGGATGGTATCGGCCGATCTTTAAAAAAAGTATCGGTATTGCCGATTCCGATACCGGAAGTCCCATTCAAGTCTATGGGACTTCCGGTATCGGAATAAGAAAAACCCTTTCCTGCCCTTGTACAGCCTCTCTGGGGTCTGTACGGGCCTTTCGGAGGGCTGTGCCGGCCTGCCAGGGGGTCTGTGCAGGCTCCGGTGGTCTGTGCCGGCCTGCCGGTGGTCTGTGCAGGCTCCGGGGGGCTGTGCCGGCCTGCCGGGGGGCTGTGCCGGCCTGCCGGGGGGCTGTGCAGGCTCCGGGGGGCTGTGCCGGCCTGCCGGGGGGCTGTGCAGGCTCCGGGGGTCTGTGCAGGCATCGTCTACAAGTCCCATCGGGCGATGCCTGCTACCATGACAGTGATTGACACATTAGCCAATGATGGGACAGTAGTAGTCCCATCATCCGGCTAATGTGTTAAATGTAAAAAAAAAAAAAAAAAATTACATGCTACATACATACAACATGCATACTACATACATGCTACATTCATACTACATACATGCTACATTCATACTACATAAATACTACATGCAACATACATACTACATATATACTACATGCATGCTACATACATACTGCATGCTACATACATACCACATATATACTACATACATACTACATGCATGCTACATGCATGCTACATGCTACATACATAACACATATATACTACATGCATGCTACATACATACTACATGCTACATACTACATATATACTACATGCATGCTACATACATACTACATGCTACATACTACATATATACTACATGCATGCTACATACATACTACATGCTACATACTACATATATACTACATGCATGCTACATACATACTACATATATACTACATACATACATACTACATACATACTACATGCATGCTACATGCATGCTACATACATACCACATACATAACACATATATACTACATGCATGCTACATACATACTACATGCTACATACATACCATATACATACTACATGCATGCTACATACATACTACATGCATGCTACATACATACTACATGCTACATACATACTACATATATACTACATGCATGCTACATACATACTACATGCTACATACATACTACATATATACTACATGCATGCTACATACTACATGCTACATACATACTACATATATACTACATGCATGCTACATACATACTACATGCATGCTACATACATACTACATGCTACATACATACCACATACATACTACATATATACTACATGCATGCTACATACATACTGCATGCTACATGCATGCTACATACATACTACATACATACTACATGCTACATACATACCACATATATACTACATACATACAATACATTCATACAATACATACATAGACATACAGTACATATAACATAGAGTAACATACTTACCAATACTTGTCACATTGTTCCCCGAAGCCATTGTCTTTTACGGAATAAATATTAACATAACAAACCACAAAAATACTCACCCACGATCCGAAGCAGTCCACGAGTGTGTCCCACGACGATCTTGGGTAGAGAACTGCAGCATCAGCTGTTGCTGCCGTTCTCTACGGGCTGCAGGAATCCAATGACGGAAGGTAGGTATCCTTCCGCACTGTATTCCTCCGCCACTTAAAAAAAAAAAAAAGTCCCTAGTCTCACTTTATGCCATTGCTGTGTGGGAATTTCCCACGCAGCAATGGCATAAA
Organism: Dendrobates tinctorius; assembly: GCF_039654945.1. NCBI lineage: Eukaryota > Metazoa > Chordata > Amphibia > Anura > Dendrobatidae > Dendrobates > Dendrobates tinctorius. The sequence goes on along the minus strand of NW_027361801.1, from coordinate 25,487,422 downwards.
GTGAGACTAGGGACTTTTTTTTTTTTAAGTGGCGGAGGAATACAGTGCGGAAGGATACCTACCTTCCGTCATTGGATTCCTGCAGCCCGTAGAGAACGGCAGCATCATCTGATGCTGCCGTTCTCTACCCAAGATCGTCGTGGGACACACTCGTGGACTGCTTCGGATCGTGGGTGAGTAATTTTTGTGGTTTGTTATGTTAATATTTATTCCGGAAAAGACAATGGCTTCGGGGAACAATGTGACAAGTATTGGTAAGTATGTTACTCTATGTTATATGTACTGTATGTCTATGTATGTATTGTATGAATGTATTGTATGTATGTAGTATATATGTGGTATGTATGTAGCATGTAGTATGTATGTAGTATGTATGTAGCATGCATGTAGCATGTAGTATGTATGTAGCATGCATGTAGTATATATGTAGTATGTATGTAGCATGCATGTAGTATATATGTAGCATGTATGTAGTATGTATGTGGTATGTATGTAGCATGTAGTATGTATGTAGCATGCATGTAGTATATATGTAGTATGTATGTAGCATGCATGTAGTATGTATGTAGCATGCATGTAGTATGTATGTAGCATGCATGTAGTATGTATGTAGCATGCATGTAGTATGTATGTAGCATGCATGTAGTATGTAGCATGTATGTAGTATGTATGTGGTATGTATGTAGCATGTAGTATGTATGTAGCATGCATGTAGTATATATGTAGTATGTAGTATGTATGTAGTATGTATGTGGTATGTATGTAGCATGTAGTATGTATGTAGCATGCATGTAGTATGTATGTAGCATGCATGTAGTATGTATGTAGCATGCATGTAGTATGTATGTAGTATGTATGTAGTATGTATGTAGCATGCAGTATGTATGTAGTATGTATGTAGTATATATGTAGTATGTATGTAGTATGTATGTAGCATGTAGTATGTATGTAGCATGCAGTATGTATGTAGCATGCATGTAGTATGTATGTAGCATGTAGTATGTATGTAGCATGTATGTAGCATGTAGTATGTATGTAGCATGCATGTAGTATGTATGTAGCATGTATGTAGTATGTATGTAGTATATATGTAGTATGTATGTAGCATGCATGTAGTATGTATGTAGTATTTTTTTTTTTTTTTTAACATTTAACACATTAGCCGGATGATGGGACTACTACTGTCCCATCATTGGCTAATGTGTCAATCACTGTCATGGTAGTAGGCATCGCCCGATGGGACTTGTAGTCCCATCGGACGATGCTTGCACAGACCCCCGGACATCGGCACAGCCCCCCGGCAGGCCGGCACAGCCCCCCGGCAGGCCGGTACAGACCCCCACAGGGTGCACAGACCACCGGCAGGCCGGCACAGCCCCCCGGCAGGCCGGTACAGACCCCCACAGGGTGCACAGACCACCGGCAGGCCGGCACAGCCCCCCGGCAGGCCGGTACAGACCCCCACAGGGTGCACAGACCACCGGCAGGCCGGCACAGCCCCCCGGCAGGCCGGTACAGACCCCGGGCAGTCCACACAGCCCCCCGGCAGGCCGGCACAGCCCCCCGGCAGGCCGGCAGAGACCCCCGGAAGGCCCGAAATGACGGCGCATCATGATGCGCACACACCGCGCATCATGATGACGTCAGTCTGTCAATCAACTTTGAACTTCCGATTCCGATGCCGAATTCCGATATTGAAAAAATATCGGAAGTCGGTATCGGAATTCCGATACAGCAAGTATCGGCCGATACCCGATACTTGCGGTATCGGAATGCTCAACACTATTGGTCACTCTTCTGGACCATATTTAATGAGCTCAGTGCATTCCACCTATAAATCAGGGTCTTCTAGTTTTCATTTGTGAAGCAGTGCTCTGGTATTGATCCATTCCTGAGTGCTGTGTTTGACCCAAACAGTTGACTGTCTTGACTTTCTTGGCATTTTACATCCAGATATTTTAGTATCCATGTGGTTTTGTATTTCTTTTTTCTCTCAGCAGATTTGATTTGATGATACTCTTAAGGTCTATTTACATGGGCTAACCGGCAGCACAATAAGCCCACCAATTAGTAAACTTTATCAATCGGTGGTTGTTAAAATGCCTTTTAAGGTACTGTCACACTTAGCGATGCACCAGCGATCCTGACCAGCGATATGACGCGGTCAGGATCGCTGGTACATCGCTAAGTGGTCGCTAGTGAGCTGCCACACAGGCAGATCTCACCAGCAACATCGCAGGGGTCGGGGGTCGCTACTTACCTGTCAGACGAGGCGATCCTGACGTCCTCCCACCCACGTCCACGCGTCGCTCGTCGTCACAGCAGGAAGCTGACGACGAGAAACAGTCCAGGACGTTCTCGCGCGATCAGCGATAACCAGCGGGAGAGCGGTCAGAGGTAAGTATCAGACATAGCGATATCGCTAGCAATATCACTATAACGTCACAAAAACCAGTGACGTTATAGCGACATTGCTAGCGATATCGCTTAGTGTGACAGGCCCTTTACACAAGCAATCCAAAGTAAATGAGGCACATTGATTGATCTATACTAGATTGCGCTATGCGCACAGGCTGCCATTGTTCTCTGCATTGCTAGTACTATTTCTTAGGAGGATGCACCACCGAGAACAATTACTTTTCTTCTGCACCAAAGAACATTTCACTTGATAAACAAGCGTTTTGCTCATTCACCGGGTGATCGGCAGTCAGTTTACACAGCATAAGATAATCATTTTTAACTCATACACAATTACCTAGCAGTATAAATGCCCATTTAGATTTTCACCCTGTAGACAACTTTCTAAGGATGCTTGGAAGAAACATCTAATCTTTTTGCAGGGGTAAATAGATTGATGAGATGTACAATCATTCATTTTGTTCCTTGAGCAATTGATGAACCTTCATAATCATTCAAAACAGATGTGGTGGATTTTTTGGGACAATGATTTGCACCGGCTACGTTTAACTGTTGTTTGATGCAGCCAGTCCAGATCATTGGCCAATGTAAACTGTGTTATCTAGGTGGCCATCAACGAACAATCAATTGTGGAACAGATGATCATTTGCCAGTCCATTTCTATAGATTACGGTATACTCTACGTATGTTGTGTTTTAGGCTTTGTTAGACTTTAACCTGAAATTAAATCAAACAGTGGTGTTAAGGAGCCACTGTCTCATTCTTGACAAGTGGTATAGGGAAGAAACCGATTGGCCTTGTGGTCTAAAGAATAATTTTTAGGAGAGGCAAACCTTCTAGCTTATACATTGCTTGGGGACCGTTACAATCTTATTGATAAATGCCTTGAATACTTCTTACGGATAAATGCCAATGTCAACTCCATGCAGTTTACAGAGTTTTACATTCCACTGAAAGGGCCAAAGTACTTTCCATGGAACCAAAGAAATGCCATCATCAGTTATTCGACTAACAATAGATACATTCTCCATATAGACTAAAAACACAGTTTGGAGAAGGGGGCTTTCTGGTTTTTTTCTTCCTTGAAGTCACCGTATGGTAGTTAATATTATCTCTGTAAGGCTAATGTAACTATATATTTTGTATCCTAAGGAATACAAGTTAGTCATGACTCTTGGCATTAAACAGTTCCAGTATCAATATTTAAAATAATTTGCAGCCTTTGGAGAACCACTGCTGGAAAATAATATTTTCTTCTTGAGACAGATGTAGTCTGTGACATTCACGTAGACATTGCATTACCAGTGGGAGTGACTTGGGTATGAACATAAAACGTCTAATCATAAGAGATGGAAAACACAACTGTTCCATAAAATGAATCTCTGTGAGCAACTTCATCAGCATATCATTTCTCCCACGAGCTTTACTTCAAACTTTAAAAATATTCTTATGGGGGATGAAACTCTGATTAATTTGATTAAACAGATACTGTTTGTTCATCTTCAGAGAGTGTAGATTGAGTCCTATGTCAACATGGCACTGAAATAGAGAACAAAAACACACATTAAGAATTGATCTAGAAATCCCAGAGCTGGATGCTCTACATCAGTTAAGAATAGTACATACATCTCAGTAAGGGTTAAAAATATACAAAACATATTCCTAATAAAGTCATATTGGCCTCATAGAACCACAACAGTTAAACTGCGCTCAAGACAGATCTTCATAAAGTCCACACATTGGGAAGTTGACGAAGGGAGACGGTTGAAGGGGTCGGTCATCAGTTGGGTCATCATTTTCTGAAGTGATATCCTGTTTAGTCAGTTATTGGACTGGAAATAAAAGCTTAGGATAAAATAGCGACAGAAGCTAGTGATTGTCCATCCATACCTGACAACTCTAAATTTCCATCAGTTATTGACCTGACACTTGCCATTAATATGTAATGGTTCTTGTTGTATATGGCGCTGTTCTGAATCTGGCCTTGTATGCTTTTCCTTCCTGTTCCTCTCCATTCCTTAATTATGTCTTCTGTCTTCTCTGTATCAGGATCATGCCCACTTGGCTATAAAGGCTATATTTACATAAAAGGAAGAGTGGAGTCATATCTAAGGAATGGACATGAGCAGGAACAAAATAAAAATGACAGATTCAGGAGAACAGCAGCATTTATGCTGAGTAAAGTACATACTGTATGTATGGCAAATGGTAGGTCATCTTTAGGTTTTCAAAAAAACTGGATTGATAATATTGTCCTATGCAACCTTACCAGAGAATTTGATTTATGGCCATAACTGTCATATGTCTAAATATGGGAACACCTTAAAAGTTTGTAAAGTTTTTGCTTTAATATAACTATTGAATATAGACATCTTCCTGGATCTTACTTGCTTTTCTTTAACCCCTTACTAACATATGAAGTACTGGTACATCATGTTGGATCTTCTTTGATGCATCTTTGCCGGCAGATGATGGCTGTGTTATTCACCCATCATCCGATTCTAACAACAACCACGAGTGGACGCAAACTCTGATCACGGCTTTTAACCTATCAATCTCTGACAGCAGCATTTACAGTGCGCTGCACAAGGGGTGAGCAGTTTTACTACCCTTCGGTGTGACTAATTTTGTGTAAATCAACTGATCTTCTCTGACCATTGAATGAATATACATTAGATACCTACTCAATATTTATTCTTTGGATGCAGGGGTGAACCTAGCCTCTCTGCCGCCTGAGGCGAACTGCACAATGGCGCCCCCCCACTACATTTTTAAAATCGGTAGTAATTAATCTGGTTCATACAGATTCATGTCTATCCTGTAAAAATTTGTACAATAGTGGACATTTTAATTTAGAGAAATAGAGAAAAGATGTCTGAACACAAGGATATCAGCGCCATCACCGCACATTCAAGAACCACACAGAAGAAGCCAGAAGAGGGGTCTATATACCGCACACGATGTGTATGACCTGTATACACCATACACTACACTCTATATACCGCACACGATGTGTATGACCTGTATACACCATACACTACACTCTATATACCGCACACGATGTGTATGACCTGTATACACCATACACTACACTCTATATACCGCACATGATGTGTATGACCTGTATACACCATACACTACACTCTATATACCGCACATGATGTGTATGACCTGTATACACCATACACTACACTCTATATACCGCACACGATGTGTATGACCTGTATACACCATACACTACACTCTATATACCGCACACGATGTGTATGACCTGTATACACCATACACTACACTCTATATACCACACACGATGTGTATGACCTGTATACACCATACACTACACTCTATATACCGCACACGATGTGTATGACCTGTATACACCATACACTACACTCTATATACCGCACATGATGTGTATGACCTGTATACACCATACACTACACTCTATATACCGCACACGATGTGTATGACCTGTATACACCATACACTACACTCTATATACCGCACACGATGTGTATGACCTGTATACACCATACACTCCACTCTATATACTGCACACGCTGTGTATGACCTGTATACACCATACACTACACTCTATATACTGCACATGATGTGTATGACCTGTATACACCATACACTACACTCTATATACCGCACATGATGTGTATGACCTGTATACACCATACACTACACTCTATACCGCACATGATGTGTATGACCTGTATACACCATACACTACACTCTATATACTGCACATGATGTGTATGACCTGTATACACCATACACTACAGTCTATATACCGCACATGATGTGTATGACCTGTATACACCATACGCTACACTCTATATACCGCACATGATGTGTATGACCTGTATACACCATACACTACACTCTACATACCGCACACGATGTGTATGACCTGTATACACTTACATTACACTCTATATACTGCACATGATGTGTATGACCTGTATACACCATACACTCCACTCTATATACCGCACACAATGTGTATGACCTGTATACACCATACACTACAGTCTATATACCGCACACGATGTGTATGACCTGTATACACCATACACTACAGTCTATATACCGCACATGATGTGTATGACCTGTATACACCATACGCTCCACTCTATATACTGCACATGATGTGTATGACCTGTATACACCATACACTACACTCTATATACCGCACACGATGTGTATGACCTGTATACACCATACACTACACTCTATATACCGCACACGATGTGTATGACCTGTATACACCATACACTCCACTCTATATACCGCACATGATGTGTATGACCTGTATACACCATACACTACAGTATATACCGCACACGATGTGTATGACCTGTATACACCATACGCTACACTCTATATACCGCACATGATGTGTATGACCTGTATACACCATACACTCCACTCTATATACCGCACACGATGTGTATGACCTGTATACACTTACATTACACTCTATATACCGCACATGATGTGTATGACCTGTATACACCATACACTCCACTCTATATATCGCACACGATGTGTATGACCTGTATACACCATACACTCCACTCTATATATCGCACACGATGTGTATGACCTGTATACACCATACGCTACACTCTATATACCGCACATGATGTGTATGACCTGTATACACCATACGCTACACTCTATATACCGCACATGATGTGTATGACCTGTATACACCATACGCTACAGTCTATATACCGCACACGATGTGTATGACCTGTATACACCATACACTACAGTATATATCGCACACGATGTGTATGACCTGTATACACCATACACTCCACTCTATATACCGCACACGATGTGTATGACCTGTATACATCATACACTACAGTCTATATACCGCACATGATGTGAAAATAGTCATTTTTCATTAAGCTGGGGCTATATGTCGACTTTGGCCATGAAACAGCGGCTTCTATAATGCAGGTGAATGGGGTCGCTAGGTACCGCCACAAAGAATCAGAACCAGTTGGATTTTTTTTTAAACTTGATTGTCACAGTTGCAATACCTTGTGGGTCATAATGCGACCCCGTCAATGGAGCAGCATCAGCCTAGAGCAATTTTTGGCCATTTGTGTCACAGTCAATGTCACCTTCTTTGTTTTGAATAGCATTTATATACCTTTCACGTCCATTACATCAATGTACATATTTTATATGGCATTTTCTTAGTAAATATTAATATAAAACTGATTAGCTGTGGTGTGAGGGGGGACCAACTTTAGGACCCCCTTAAATCCCCAAATAGTCACTCTACATTAAGGCTATGTGCCCACGTAGCGTTTTCCATGCAGAATATTCCTGAGCGGAAACGCACACCCTCCTCCCAGGAAAACGCATGTGTTTTATGAAGCGCTTTTGTAAGCGCTTTTGACGCTTTTGTTAAGCGTTTTCCTATGCGTTTTTGCTATACAATTGAATGTATGCGGAAACGTGTGCGTTTCCGCAAAATTATTGAACATTCTGCGTTTTTTTTCCGCTTAGCATTTCCACAGCGGAAAAAACGCACCATTAGCACAACATGTGCGTTTTCCATTATATTACATTGGATGCTTTTCTTAAGCGTTTCCGCAGCAGAAACTCTCATCTAAAAGCGCTGCGGAAACGCTTAAAAAACGCAACGTGGGCACACAGCCTAAAAGAGAGATATATGACTGAACTGCAATACCAGACACAGCCCATAGACAAGAGGGCGCTAACAAAGCAGAACTTTTCACAATCCCATTAATGTGGTGACCTCATGTGCAGCCACTGGGAATGGGGAACCTGGTATCCCATGGATAATGGGGTCCTTAAGCCTACTGCATGACCTAATATTAGCTCAATTATTGATCAAATCTAGCATCACAAATTAGGATTTAGTTCAGAAATAGGCACAAGATGTTCTGCAGCAGCTTGCACCTGCAAACCAAACCATATCACTAAGCAGAGGACATGGAGCATAGTCCTAATAGTCCAAAACTTTACCTACAACCTTTTCGACTTATGGGAATATTTGCTGAATATGACAATATTGGCCAAGATGTTCTGCAGCAGCTTCCACCTTTACAAAACACACACTGCATCATCAGGTTGAGTTGAGGCCAGGCCTAAGGGTATGTGTACACGTAGTGAAATCTTTCCGCAGCGGTTTTGGCTCTGCGGAAACGCAGCAGATTCTGCTGCGTTGTACAAAACCTTTATTTTCAATGGAAAAAAAAACGCTGTGCACATGATTTTTCCGTGCGGTTTTGCTGCGGTTTACAATCCGCAGCATGTCAATTGTTTGGTGCAGAAACGCTGCAGTTTTACACCTCATCCATTATGAGGTGTAAAACCGCAGGGCAAAAGCGCAGGCAAAACCGCAGATAAACCGAAGGACTTTTGTCCTGCGGATTTACCTGCGCCTTATTTATAGTCCTACTTGGTAAATTACTGCATCATTTCTATCTACAAACTGTAATTGTTCAACTTCTATGGGACTACAAGTCCCAGTACATCAAACACTACATGTGGCCAAGATGTTCTGCAGCAGCCACTCATCTACATTTACCAGCATGTCATAAAAAACTTGTCAACTAGACACAGGTTGCAAACCTCATAAAGTGCAACCTTGCCAAGATGTTCTGCAGCAGCAACGCAAGGTAACAATTTGTAGCAGTCCACAAGTTACTGTTGTGGGACTATAATCCCCAGCAGGCTTTAGGTAAAGAGTAATAAGCTGTAGCTGCTGGAGAACTAGAAGTCCCAGCATAGAAAGCTGTATTAATAGGGAAGAGTAAAAGTGCCTGTGGACTACAAATCCCAGGATATCATAGATTCACTAGATGGATAGTTTGGAGCTAACCATAGTGACCCTTGGAAGATGTTCTGCAACAGCAGCAAGGTAGTAGTACTCACACAGCTCTGCCAGAATGTCTCCTCCAGGAGCTCCTGCTGGAACATGGTCCTCAGGGAAGGTGTGGGGGTCTCTCTCTAGGTGCCCGGAGGTCCCCTGTCCTGCTCTCAGCTCTCTCGCTTCACACAGTCACCTGGAGGCTTCAGACAGCGTTCAGAGGCGTGTTTACATAGCACGCTGTACATGACAGCCTCTGAACCCTGTCTGAACTCCAGCGCGCTGCTGGGTGCCATAGCAACGCCAGGGGTCTCAGCCTGCTCTGCAGTGTCCCGCCCGCCCCCTGTCAGCTGTGTGTGGCCGCCTGGCCGGCCGGCCGCTCTCAAAGTCCTACTTCTTTCACTGTGCGCCCCTGCTTCTAGGGGGGGCAGCTGCCCCACGATGGGTAGTGCGCCCATGGCTGGGACTGGGAGTTCTAATCCTCCCTGTGCCTTTGTTGCATAGCACTTATCTGACTGCAGGGGGCGGCACCGCGCTGCCGCCCCTTCCTGAGTGCCGCCTGAGCTCACTTCTCAACTTGGTTCATGGATGTTGCGGCCCTGTTTGGATGACAAAGAAGAAAGGATCCATCGTTTTGAATTTCCACATTTATCATTCTTTGTTTACAACAGAGATTTCTCTATCGCTATTGGGAATACATGCTGGACTATATATATATATATATATATATATATATATATATATATATATATGAGTAGCCGTCAGCCGAGCAAGCCACATGCAAGTCTTGAAGAACAAGCATTGTTGGTGTTTGTATAATTGTGGCTTTACGTGATCAACTTGGTTTTGATAGGATTTGAATCAAAATTTAGGTTTTATATCTCTCTCACCTCTTTATCTAATTCTTGCTTTGCCTTTTTGAAGGGAGTGTGTCATGAGAAAATGACCTACTGTTTAAATCACATTTTTGTGTAAAATATGTTTAAAAAAATTGGCAATACATTTTTTCTATATCATAATTTTTATTAAAAATCAAAATGAAAATCTTGCAATATATAAACTGGCCACAAGGGGTTGTTTAGACTCCAAATGGTCTTTTATTTTTTCGGAAAAAGCCCTATGGCATTAGTCACAGTGGTCAGACCCCAACACTCTTTTGTAATGCAGCATCTAATGAGAGTTTACATGCTAGGGTCATTGAAAAATGAGGGGGAGCAGTGGCATCGTCTAATATAATTGGTGGGTCCTGTGTTATAAGCTGTATATAGAGGTGTCATCAGTCATTTTAACCCTGCCTCTGATGATAAGGAAGTTCCTGCAAACTCTTCCTTGAAGAAAAGATTGTGTTATAAAAGAAAAAAAAGCCAAACATTTTTATAAAATACATGTAATTCAAAAACTAAATTGTTACTGAACTTACATTCAAATATCATGTTTTAAAACCTCAGATACGTTGAATGTCTTTGTAATCAGCCTAAATTGGCAATCTGACAGTATTAGAATTTGCCCAAAGTGCTCTGAGTATCAATTGGCTTATTTGTATTACAGATTTTTTTTTCTCTTTAAATGACTGTTCCGCTCCAGTCATTCCTTCATACTTGTACTTTAAGGGGTGGTCTGAAGGCAAAAGTAAATTTTATCTAAATCCCGATCCATTTGATGCCATAATCTAAACTATTTTCTAATATACTTGCTTTAAAAATTCCATACCGTCCCTTAACTGCACTAACTGCTAGTGTATATTTTTTTTACTTCCTGTCTGACGATTAATTTGAATGTACATCCTGGAATACTCAAGCAAAGCGTCATCAGAGCAGGGGGCAGAGACTACGGTCACAGTCTTTTCCCCTCTTTGAAATGAAGCATCATCAGTGATGAAGCTGTTCCCTTCTCTGTCCATGCAAAGTGCACTGTGCGGTGTGCACAGTGACAGTGCCCACTCTATTGTCGGCTCAGATCTGCAGCAATGAGCTGGCAACAAAGTGGTATCAGAATACCAGGCGTGCAGAAGATCAGTGCCGACCCCACATGTATTGTAACACTGCTGTGTTGCTTGCTCATTACTGAAGATCTGAGCAGACAAAAGAGCGGGCGCTGTCACTGTGCCAACTCCAGTGCATTGCTTTACAAGCTCTATTGGAAAGAGCTTGTAAGTACTGCTCATATTTGGCCACCAATTTGAGACTGCAGGGGTGATGGGTAACTTTAAAAAGGCTATAAAAAATGAAAAGCTGTAATTATTAGGGGATCAGAGGGCATTTTAATCAATGATATATTGGAAAGTTTCCTTTTTCCACAAGCACTTTCCAACTACACCCATGAATGAATATGGAAATCACCCTTTAACACACTTATGATAAAAATCCTGAATATATCTGTTCTAAAAATAGTGACTAAGAATAATTCTAAAATGATAATTATCGAATACAATAGAAATGTATCAGAGCTCAGAACCTTTCCTCTTTATAATATTAATAGCTTGATTATGCAAAGCAGCATGGAGCTGTAAATAATTCAAAATTCCTAACCTAAATTAATTCACAGCAAATTACTGATCGAATTTCATACAAATTAGACAGATGGCGGCAGGCACAATAATGACTATGTACAACCGGTGGGTGTTGTGCCATTGTATACGTAAAGCCCTTCATTGCTGCACAATTTCTTTTTATTTGGTTGGACATTAGATGATTGGTATAATAATTTCAAAGGTCGTTTGGGCAGTTAACATTAAGTTAATCCCCTAGAGACATTTATTAACAGTTAATAATATTCAGGAGAGCAAAATAAAATCTGCGATAGTGTCTTTTTGAATGGCTGGTAATTAGCACTCTTCTGTGCAGCGACAAAGGCAAAAGGAGTCTGGTAACTAGTAAAATGTGTTTTTGGCAGGATTCAGCTCTGCGGATAAAACTACTTTATATACAGTGTGCACCTGAAATGATACCGGCAGTTGTATTTTACTCTCACCTCGCCGTACCAAAGATGAGCTCCTGAGATGAGCCAAAAATTAGAGTGGAATTGAGTTCTACTTGAATGTTACAAAAATTGGCATTTACCAAAATGTTGATGTTTCTGGGATCCGCTTCCGTGCGGATTCAGCAATATTACTGATGCTGGACACCATATTTCTAAACCCTGAAAGGCTTTCAAAATGTTAAATAATAAAAAAACACATACTTTTAGCACTAATCTTTCCAGTCCCTCTGCAACAGCTGTCTGGTCCTTGCCGCATTTTCAGACCCTCGGCTTTGAATAGGCCTGGTAGGATTCCGCTTGCAAAAGGTCACGGCGCCATGATCTTGCATTCACATGCACAGAACTCTCCCGGGCCCAATCAAAGCTGGAAATCCCTTCCAGGGCGAGAGGCCCAGGAATTTCAGTACAAGCGCAGCGATCTGTAGATGCAGCGAGGCATGACAATCAGGAGTAGAGGTGCCTGATGGGTGAGCGGTGAGAATGTGTTTTTTTCTTTCATTTATTACATTTTATGTATATTATCCTGCAGACTCTGGGGAGACCCCAGGGGCAGTACGGTTGCTCAGTGGTTAGCAACCACCAAGGACAACATCTGCAAGGAGTTTATATGTTCTCTCCGTGTTTGCGTCGGTTTCCTCTGTGTTCTCTGGTTTCCTCCCACACTTCAAAAGACATACTGATAGGGAAAGTAGATTCTGAGCTCGATTATTGAAAGTTTAAAAAGACGGCACATTGAAGGTTCAAAATATTTTATGAACCTGGACATGAAGTGGGGATATATTTGGTATTAGTATCTTTATTTCATTTGCATAGAAAAACTCAAAAAGCTGGAAGCTGGAGACCACAAAAAATGTCCCCTTGCCTCAAATGCATTAAACCCGATTCACAATCTCGCCCTCACTTGACGATATCTAGATAACATATAAAGCAATACATTCTTGCATTACAGAAAACTAGTACACATCTGAGCCCTATTCCTGAACACTGCTTGTATCCTGGACTGGACAATGGCTTGTTAATTATGTATCTACATGACAGCTAAGTGAACGTGATGCATAGATTTAGTGTGTGATTTTTGGTTGTGCCGTCCATGTTTTTTTACCCACAGCTATAGTAATGCATGGATTTGAAATTGGATCCAGACTGTGTCTCTGGATGCAAATTAGCCTCTTCTAGAGTGAGAACTGCAAGAAAACCTGTTTTTTCTACATGTTTTGGTGATAGCTATCCTGAAAGTCAATGATATCCAACCTATTGGTCTATAGCTGTTGAAAAACTAAGACTATTGTCATGCCTTAGATAGTCATTGGCTGTCTAGGGATGCTGGAATTAATAGTTTTACAACAGCTGGAGAGCCATATGTCAGATACTACTGATATGTCTATAGCTTACCCCTTAAAGGGAATCTGTCACCCCATTTTTTCGAGTATCAGCTGACGGCACCGACATCAGAGGCTTATCTACAGCATTCTGTAATGTTGTAGATAAGCCTCCGATGTAACCTGAAAGATAAGAAAAATGAGTTCGATTATACTCACCCAGGGGCGGTCCAGTTCCGGTTTTGGTCCGATAGGTGTCGAGGTCCGGTCCAGCGCCTCCCATCTTCTAACGGTGGTGTCCTCTTCTTTGCTGCCTGTTGTGGCTCCTGCGCAGGTGCACTGCTCTGCCCTGTTGAGGGCAGAGCAGAGTCCTGCAGTGCGCAGACGCTGGGAGAGGTCCGGCGCCTGCACACTGTATTCTGCTCTGCCCTCAACAGGGCAGAGCAGTGCGCCTGCGCAGGAGCCACAACAGGCAGCAAAGAGGAGGATGTCACCGTTAGAAAATGGGAGGCGCTGGACCACAACACTCATCGGGCCAAGACCGAACTGCCCCCCCGGTGAGTATAATCTAACTCATTTTTCTTCTCTTTTAGGTTACATCGGGGGCTTATCTACAGCATTACAGAATGCTGTAGATAAGCCCCTGATGGCAGTGCCTGCAGCTGATACTCAAAAAATGGGGTGACAGATTCCCTTTAATGACTTCTGCAGCATGAATAATTTTCCTAGAGGTCAATGTTGCTATTGCAAATGTTGTTAGAATCTTAAAGTGGTTGTCCTCTACTCGGACAACCCCTTTTCAATCTGAATGTTTGCCCCCATTAAAAAATAAACAACTACACTCACCTCCCATGCCAGTGCTGTTCCCTTGGTGTTCCCGGGGCTCACATGAGGTTGTTATGTCACGTGAGCCTTTCGACATATAAGTAATCAAGACGAAGAGCGCAAGACTCATGTGACATAACAACCTCATGTGAGCCCCAGGAAGCAAGTTCTGATAGATAGTTCTGCTAGTGCAGCGCCGGTACAGGAGGTGAGCATAGATGATTTACTTTAACGGGTAGAAAAGGGGTTGTCATGTTAGTCATCAAACCCTTTAATTTATAGCAGAGTACAATTGTAAAATTGCCCAATTTAATTTTAGTTTAAAAGACCCAAGCAATGTACTGTAGTCACTGACCTGCCTAGACGAAGCTGCCATCTACGTGCAGGCGGAAAATAGGCCTTTGATGAATGAAATACACTTAGACCCCTCTCCATTGACTGAGTCTTCAATCTGGGACTGGAAACTTTACCATCTATTTGTTTATCTCTTGTTATTCTTGGTAGGCTTGTAAGATTGTGATGACTCTGCAGGACAGCCCTGGAAGGCTAATGGGACCCTACTGTCCAGTCTTCCTTATGCCAACGCCAAAGGAAACCTCCATGGAGTATATGTCTTTGCCAAGACTGTACCCGATTATTGAAAAAAATCCATACTACATGTATTGTAATGGTCAATGAAGAGGCCATAAAGAAGGACTCCATTGATATTAAATTATGATGCGTATTAAAAATTACCGCAGGATTACATTTCACATGTCCACAGATATTTATTATTTTTTGCAATGAATATTTTTATTAGCACCAATAAAATGTTGTAATTAAATAATCTGCTAAATATGTGCAGCTCAGCCTAATGTCGATGTGCAGGTCGCCACCCCCTTTATCTCAGGGTCATGGATTGGGCTTTTAATTTCTACAGAAACACTATTTTTATATCTTAGATAGCTTTAATAATACAAGTGAAAAATTGAATCTGTGCTCTGCGGTTTTCCCGTTTTTTACACTGCCGTATGCTGTCATTGATCCATATGAAAGTGCTATACATTGCTTCTAACTTCTTTTCTTGTATCCACTGAACTGGAAAAAGGAAAGGCTTTTTATTATTCTGACAAGCTTCTCTGTGTTCCTTTATTTAAGAAAAGTGCATTTTCTCTTGCTGCGTCTACTGCATCTTGACGTGCAAGAAGAAAATGCGGATTTGTGGTCAATCAGCGCGGTAAAAGCCACTGAACACACAAGGCCGTAAATAGTGATCAGTGCTAATGCTGACATTATCTGTGACTCCATCATACTGGAGGAAGTCTAAGGCGTTATTGGAAAATAAATCTTACCTCCAACCAACACCATTTGAGAATTTTGGGCTGCATGTTCTTCAGTGTAGTAATTCATAAAGCTATTTCTTCATGAATGAGCTGAAAGTGAATGCTCCATTATTGACTTTTCCATTGACTGAGAGAAGATGAAGTATCATATTTTTGTCATTTGCATAAAATCTATGAAAAAGCAGCAATTACTGAAGTGTAATGAAGTGATAGAATACGGTGGATGTAATGCTGCGGTGCGCAATTGTCACAGAGCGTGCACAAAAGCTTAGACGTCATCATAATCTTTGCATATAAGAATAGCCGTGGTTTCGGCATCCTGCACTTTCCATTCATGGAATGCTTTATACGAAGGTCCATTCTCATTGTAGTAGGTTGGTCGGCAGGATGGAAAGCCTTTACGTAGTCTGCTACTCAACACAAAGATATTGATTACTGCCTGGTACGACCGGGACAAATTGGAGATGGATGGCAACGAACTGGAAGTTTGAATTTCCTCAGATTGATGATCACTCAAGATGCAGTGAAGACACAAGAAATAAATAGTAAAATAGCTATGTGCAAATCAGCAATGACGTCACTGGACAAGGTCTTCACATCGAGGATCATTTCACGAAGACGCAGCTTGTACATAGTTTGGTCTTTTCTGTGGTAACATATGCATGCAAAGCAAGGGTGAGAAAAACAAGATGGGAGAATTGAAGCCTTCAAAAATGTGGTGCTGGAGAAGGACGTTATCAATAACATGGATGTCAAGAAGAACAAACAAGTCAATTTTGGAACAGATCAAACCAGACATGTCATTCAAAGCAAGGATCACCAAACCATGACTTTCCTGCTTTGGACACATCACAGGGAGAGAGCAGTGAATTACTGGAGAAGGATATCATGGTTGGAAGAAAAGAAGTAACAAGGCAAAGAGGTAGACCCCCAACCTGATGACTTGGTGCTATTAAGATAACGATGGAGAGGACACTGGTGGCCCCTTCCAGGCTTGTACAAAGGCGATCTTCCTACAGAGTGTTCATCCATGTAGTCACCATGGCTCGAGATCAGCCCGAAAGCCGTTAAGTAATAAAAATAATATACTTTGTTAACAATGCCACAAATAGTAAGGGGAAGGTTGGTGAAGCTGTTCAAATGAAGTGGTGGTGCTCAGTGCGTCTACAAAGTCCAAACATTCAAATAGCCACATTTATCAGATCTACGGAACTCATCAGTCTGCAGGAAATTCTTTTTTACCCAAAAGTTTAAATTGTGACATGAAACAGTCATTGAAAGTGAAAGTTGAATGCTGAGAGAAACATGATATAAGGGCAGAGACCCTAATTCTAGTGATGTGTCACTTACTTGGTGTTGCAGTTTTGTTGAAAATCAGTTTTATCTGCTTCAGATCTACCAGTGCTCTGATTTCTGAGCTTTGTATAATCCCACCCACACCACTGATTGACTGCTTTCTGTGTACACTGTGCATAGGCAGAAAGCTTCCAATCAGTGATGGGCTGGGATTATAATGAGATCATGAATATGGAGGACTATATGGCAACAGGTTTACTAGTCCTCTAGTAATAATCTATTGCTAATAAAACTGGAGGGAAGGATCCAGCGAGAAAATAGCTGTTTAAAAAGTAACTTTTAATCCATTATTTAAAACATGGACGGCACAAAGTTGTCAGGCAAAAAAACACATTGTTGTCAGATCAACGCGTTTCAACTTTGCAGTCTTCGTCAAGATCTTGACAAAGACTGCAAAGTCGAAACGCGTTGATCTGACAACTTTTTTTTTTTTGCCTGACAACTTTGTGCCATCCATGTTTGTATTGAAGGCAAGCAGTGCTGATGATGTTGTGACTCCACTTGTCTGTCAGATATCATGCTGGAAAACTACAGTACTTTATGGGGGGGGGGTGGCTGTCAATAAAAAAATGTGGTCGACCCCTTTAAATTGTGGTTGTCCAGATACGTAGTTCTTCAAATTTCTGAATCACTTTCACATTCTTTGCTTTATAATTCCTCTCATTCTCAGGGTGAAAATAATAAAATGTATCCAAATAATTAAAAGTCTTTAAGAGCACATATTAGTGTTCATATTTTAAATGAACCCTGGAGAAAAGAAATCAGTCCCTTATCGGAAAAAGTCATATTTCGCATTCATTAATGTGCCGACTCGGCACATAAGCTACAGATTAGACATGCGCAGAAGAGAATGTATTGATTGTACAACCCTCTGAAGGTTTAGCCATGAGGCCCTTTACGTCAGTCACATTGGCTACTCCCCATATTTTGCCATTTTCTATAAATGTCCACATCGGTCGGATTGTGGTAAATGAAACTTTTATTGTCTCGGGTCCCTTATTCCACTTCATGATTTCTGTTCATAAAAGTCTTATAGAATTAATGGTAAGCTGTTTTTATAGGGTTTCTTCTTGCTTTATATATGGAGTAATTATATTTTCCAGGTCTCTATGAGATCCACCATGCTCATAAATCGGGACAACCTTCTCCAGTTTATTGGACATCTTGACAGGTTGTCCTCCACTGGGCTCTCCTTCAGTATCACAGAATAATCATCAGATTGAGACCAGAATTGTCCTTCTCCTGTGTATTGATAGTTTTCCTTTTCATGCATTTTGTATTATTGTCTGCTCTTTAGCCACACACTGGTATTTTATGACTTTAAGTCAGTTATACAACCAATTTTCATTATTCTTTCAGTGTCTCTAAACTAAATAATGAGAACTTTACAAATGATGTAGATTAAAAATATGTATTACCATTTTGTGTCTATAGCCCCCGATCCAGATCTGAGTGTCTCGATCTATCCTTTAAATACATATAACATTTAGTAGGTTATTAAGTTGTAAAGGAGAGAGCCGGTCGGACGTTTGTCACCATGGAGACACATAGGTCTACATAGGCGCTGACAATGCAAAACAGTAGGATGCTTATCAAAACTATTTAAAGGGAACCTGACATATTCCCAAGGTCTATTAACCTGCAGATATAGGGTTAATCTGTGGGTCAATAGTGTTACAAAGCAGTCTGGCTGCCTTATTGAAAGCATCTACAGTCAAAACTCAGGACACTGGGAGTGACAGCTGTAAGCAGGCCCCAGCAATTTGATTGACAGCTTGTGCTGCTGTGATTCTGTATAGAGAGCTGTCAAGAGAGAGCATGCTTACAGCTGTCATTCCCAGTGCGGCTGCACAGTTTTGTAACACTATTAACCTGCAGATTAACCCTATATCTACAGTTCAATAGCATTTGGGGACAAGAAAAGTTCCCTTTAAGACTTCACTTGCAGTTTTAATTTTAGACATCTTAAAAGAATTCTGTCAGTAAGTTCAACCCCCTATACCACATATACTGTTACTGCATGTAGGTCTTAGAAAATGACACTTTCATATAATCTATCTGTTGCTGCATTTCCAGAGTAATTAGCATTCTAATTCATGTGCAATTAAGACCTTAAGTCCTCTGGGTGAGCAATTAATCAGTTAAGGAGTTGCTGCCTCCTGAGATATTCCCCATCTCATTTTCATATTAATGAAAACACTAATTGCATGGGAATGCAGCAGCAGATAGAAGACATAAAGGTATCAATGGGTTCACATTTTAAAGACTTCTATGCCCATATATGCATGGGAGGAAGATTTATTTTACTGACATATTACCTTTAAGAATAAAGATTTTGAATGCAGATTTAATGTGATTTAAGATTTTATATCCATCTTATTTAAAGTCCTGATCTAAAAAAGGCCTTTCTGACATTTTAATGGTAATTAATAACCTCTTATTAGTTATTACATCTTAAATATCCCATCAGATCTATGAGAATTGAGAAAAAAGAGGAAAAAATGCCATATAAACTGTAACTCATATTCATTCTGCATAAGAAATTTATAACCATCAAATTTGGAATAAAACCCAGATGACATGAGTGAAAACTGAAGTTATTTTGCTTTTGCTGTCCCTAAAGTCACAGCTTCACCACCACAGATTTCTGAGACTAAATAGAATAGATGATGTGAGGTAATTGCTTGATACACTGAAATCAATATCGGAAGACCTGTGCGTCCCTGTCATCAGAAGAGGCGACTTTTATCAATAAGACAATTAGGGTCCTAACACATATTGAAGTGTTAATGCTTTTCCTTCCATAGCATTGCAGTTACCAATGTGCAGAATAGCAATTTAGAAAAGTGATTATAAAAAATATTTATACTTATCATAGAAAGGCTAAGTTGATTGAAACCCTATCACTAAAAAATGAAGTCTGTCTAAATGACTCACCAACACTTTTCTGAAGGTTGTAATCCTTCAGTCACTCATGGTGACTGTTTACACATTCTCCACTGGCAAACTCCAGATGAAGGGAGTACCAGAGATGACGAGCGTTTTATCTCCCATAAAGGTGACCTTGCTATGAAGACGACCCCTGATCTTGACCTTATTTTTATTTGATAATTTTTCAAATGGCCTTCATAATATGGTTATAAATATTCTTCTTATTTTAGGAAGACAATCCTCTAGAAGACCACTTTTCAAAGCTTTTCTGAATATTTGTCTCAAAGGGTACATGGTAGGGTGGTTGGGGAATATTATTAATGATCTAACTAATTACAAAATAATCTTATCTGTACTTTCAATTTTAAAGTAGAAAAGATAAGGCTAGGTTCACATCTTTGTTGGGACCCCCACTGGTAATGCAAGTCACAATGTATTACAAGATCAAGGGGATCTCAATGCTACCTGACAAAGCCCTGACAAGACAGTTCTTGTGCTATGGTCTGAATCTAAAAGAAAAAAACAATAAAGTGGCGCTCATTAGTGTAGACATTTTGGATAAATAAAGGGACTCTGAGATTAAAGGCCCCGTCACACATAGCGAGATCGTTAGGGAGATCGCTGAAACGTCACTGGTTTTGTGACGCAACAGCAACCTCGCCAGCGATCTCACTACATGTGACACATGCGGCGACCGGCCCCTTGCGATATTGATGATCGTGCTTGAATGTCCTAGGCCATTTTTTGATCGTTGGCGTCCCGCTGGCCCGCATGCATCTCTGCGTTTGACACCGACGAGTGACCTTGTTGGCGACTCAGAACTCAGGGACGCAGGCGTGAGTCGTAAGAATAGCTGCTGTGTGACAAGGTCCCAACGACCGCCGAGGTCGTTATATGGATCGTTGTATCGTTGTTGGATCGTTGAGTAGATCAGCCTGTTTGACAGCTTAGCGACCATGTAGTGACGTACCAGCGATCCTTACCAGGTCGTATCGTTGTCGGAATCACTGGAGCGTCTCTATGTGTAATGGTACCCTAAGTGGAACTGCCCACCTTAGTGAGTTGTGTTTAGAACAGGCCATCACAATAAGTACTGTAGGGTGTAGAAGAAAAAAAAACATAATGAGGTCTGTCTGTGTTGCGTTATAATGATCATTTTGATGGAAGGAATATAAACTCCATTATCAATTTTAAGTGAATTTGCAATGGAAGCTCCCTCTTTCTCTGTATGTATATATATATGCAAATTTAGAAAAGGATTAGAGTAACCATAAACCACAAGACAAATGGTATAGAAAAGATAAAAACAAATCTTTATTGTCTCCCATATAAAAGAGTATCAAACATTTATAAGTGTCTATGAGGTGAAAAGGAAGAAGCTTTCCAGTTTACAGAGCAAGAGATCACCCCTACAAATAATAAACATGACAAAGGGCCAAAGAGCTGCATATAAAGATAATATCAAAGCGAATAAGTAACCAAGGTATGCTGTATTAATATACCGAGACTATGTCTCTTATATAGGACACAAAGGTGCAGCATGCAAAAGAATGCCAAAATTTAGCAATGGATTGCGGCTCCAAAAAATAGACTAAGTCATACCGGGATCATACCCAGAGCCCATAATGCCAATGTCACTCACCCATAATAGGATTGCAGGAGAGATGGGAGACGCCTCACTCCAACTATTTTGTTTTTAAAGACTGTTTTTTTCTGCAGAAGCGCAGCACTGCCATGGGTGCGGCTTGCGCCCCGTCCAATGCTAACCTGTTTCTTAGCTTTTGGGAGAGGCAGGTTTTCCATGGGGATGGGGTGCATGCCGTTGACCATGTGCAGTGCTGGCACCGTTATATCGATGATGTCTTTGTCATTTGGCAGGGGTCATCATCTGAACTCCAGGAATTTATGTGTCACCTAAATTCTAATATTTTCAATCTCAAGTTCACCTATAAGTGGCATAGGTTGAACATTGAATTTCTGGATGTTCTAATTAAGGTTGACCCGGACGGTTCGATCCAGACGGATTTGTTCCGTAAAGAAACAGCGATGAACTCTTTGTTACATGCGTCTTCTGCGCATGTTCCACCGGTTACTCGCGCCATTCCTACGGGCCAGTTTTTAAGAACCCGGCGTATCTGTTCTACAGATAAAATGTTTGAACAACAGGCTAGGGATCTGGGGCATCGGTTTAGGGCCAGAGAATATAGAAATAGATGCATTAAGCATGGTTACCAGAGAGCTAAACGGACCCCACGTAATGACTTACTAGTCAATTCTACTAATGCCCGGCAGGATAAAAATAGAGACACTATTTGTTTTGTGTCTACATCGAATTGTCAGTGGTATCGAATTCGAGACATTCTTGTGAAGTGTTGGCCTATTTTACATACTGATACTACTCTGA